>NC_142538.1:18717500-19027500 GCF_056151865.1 Erythranthe guttata | reverse complement strand
ATGGTATTGAAGTGAGAAACAATTGGTATTTGAAATAGCTGCTCCCTTTGTCAAATTCATATTATTTAGTTTTGTGGTTAAATCGATACTTTATGTATATATTTATTATATGATGGAAAAATATATGATACACTAAAATAAAGTAATAGCAATATAATTTGAATTTCATAAATATATATTTTTAAATTATTTGATAGGTTTTTTTTTTTTTACAATTTGTATTATCATTTAGATAAACAATTACTTTCTTCCCATTTTGAATGCGACCCCGTGCAACGCACGGGCATGGTTGCTAGTTCCAATTTCAATCCAAAATATTTAGAAGAATCAGAAATTGGAAATTCTCAATTCAGAATGACCAAAAAAAAAAGGATTGGATCCAATTCCACCACTAGGCCCAATCCTTCATAGGTCATGGGCGGGCTAATCGGCCCAACATAATTGAATTAGACCACTTGTTCCTTTCGCTTCGATTGTTGTACATTGATAATCCTTTCTTACCGGTATTCTATTTGTAGTGAACCGTTGTACGCTCTCTCCTCTCCCACTGCGTCGCCAGAGTCGATTCCCCCATAAAAGACGGTTTGCGAGGTATTCCACTCTAAAACCCATGATTCTTATTGTCCATTCTCTTGAATTCGATAACCAATACGAAGAAATGATGGTTTACTTTGCTTGACTTCGTTCAGTAATTCTGACGAATAAGTGGTGTACGCGGTGATGATTATGTGTTCAGCCAAGTTGGATTCCTGAGAAAAACTAACCATTCCGACAGATGCTGTTCCGCGTGACATCTCTCTCATCTAAAACATCTCTTCTTCTTTCTTTCTTCCGCAAGAGCTCTAATGCACAATTTGTCCAATCCAAACGCTTCAATTCTCTACTATGGCGCAGATATTCTTCCGTGACAAAGCTAATTAATCCCCCAAAACAAGCCAATGGTCCCATTTCCATGGCGAGAAAAGCATCACACTACTCCACCACCTCCGCCGAGGCTCTCATTCAAAATTCTACAAATTCGGGTACTCGAATGTCGAAGAAAAAAGCGCGCAAGGAGGCCCCAGAAATGATTCTTCGTGTCAAACTCGACCTATGTTCAAAGGAAGGTAACTTGACGGAGGCCTTTTGCCTCTACAATGAGGCCAGGGCTAATGGAGTTCAGCTCAATGTGCATCATTACAATGTATTGCTTTATCTGTGTTGCCCTAATCGTGATCTCAGCAAGGAAGATGATGAGAATATTACAATGTTGGATAGAGGTTTCGATATTTTTAAGCAAATGGGAACCGACAAGGTGGAGCCAAATGAAGCCACATTCACAAATCTTTCGAGATTGGCAGCTGCGAAAGAGGATCCAAGATTGGCTTTTGATCTCGTTAAGCAAATGACGGAACATGGAATCGTGCCAAAATTGAGGTCTTATGGGCCCGCACTATTCGGTTTTTGTAAGAAGGGAATGGCTGACGAGGCGTATGAGGTGGATTTCCATATGAGGGACAATGGGGTATTGCCTGAAGAGACTGAGCTTACTGCACTTCTGAGAGTTAGTTCTGAATTCAAGAAAGAGGGGAAAGTGTATGAAATGATACACAGATTGAGGACAACAGTGAGGCAGGTGTCGGAGGAGACTGCAGCTACGATTGCGGATTGGTTTAAATCGAAAATAGCTTCTGAAATTGGGGAAGAGAAATGGGATGTGGAAAAAGTGAGGAAAGGGTTTTTGGAGGGAGGGGGTGGATGGCATGGTCAAGGATGGCTGGGGAAAGGTGATTGGAGAGTGGTGAGAACCACCATCGACGAGAGTGGTGTGTGCCGCTCGTGTGGAGAGAAGCTCGTTTGTATTGATATTGATCCAAAGGAGACGGAGAAGTTTGCAGAGTTGTTGGCTACATTGGCTAGTCAGAAAGAAGCAAGAACCAACTTCGCAAAATTTCAGGTATTGAGTTGATATTGTTTTCTTCTTCATAAGAGTTATATTCTCTCTTGCTGAATCTTGTGTAAGCCGTGAAATTATATAAAACCACTAAAGCAGAATGGTGTTACTTCAGTTTTGGAAGACAATTCGTAGACTTTGTGGTAGTTGTCAGAATCCAGGAGTCAGTCCAAAAGAATGCAGCTGATCTAAATTTGAAAGTTGTGTTCTCCTAAATTTTCTATTAAAATCATTTTAATATATAGTATTTTCATAACAGGAATGTTTTATGTGCCCTGTTGATGGTAAAAGTGGGTGTAACAACTTTGAAAAATAACACATGTTTGCACAACTGCATTTAACAAAACTAATAAGAATGTGGCGAGTAGTTGTAAGATGAAGTTATGATGGAAAAAAAGTAGATTAAATCTTGCGAAATAAGGGGTGGTCTACTTCAGTTTCTCTGCAAGCAACACGTGTTGGAGAAATGGCAGATCAATATAGGGAGATTAAAAATTGTGACATCATAATATGAAGCTAAGACAGTTTTGCTCCACCCCCAAAATGTGATTGTATATTTGATCTCAAAACGTTTTCTTGTGACATCAAATAAAGTTAGATTGTCAGGTACTAAAGTTTCCTAAAGGTAAATTTGGGCACTTGAAGCCGAATAATCTTTTCTCAGCACGTTACTAAGCATCTGATGCTAACGCAGAAAAAAAAATTGTGAGATAGGACTGCATATAGCTAACAAATTGATGTTGTGACCATTTGATGCTACTTGATTATTCAAAAAATAACTGACTGAGTCTCAAACAAGTTGTCATCACATGTACGACCGATACTTTAAAGAATTTATCGTACCAATGTGTTATGGCATGGTAAAGTGCAGTATTTCTTACATGCTTCACGTATTTTAAAAGGTTTATGATTCTGATGTTAATTGGGCTGGTTCAGGAATGGCTTCAACGGCAGGGTCCATTTGATGCTGTAGTTGATGGTGCAAACTTGGGTCTTGCTAATAAACATACTTTCAGTTTCTCTCAGGTAAAAATAAAATTCTACTCTCTTTGCATAACCCTCCGGAGAAAATGCGATGAAAAGACAAAAAAGTTATGTAGGATGTGTTTTTTGTGTAGTCGTAAACAAATTATTATGGCTGTGTAAAAATGACTGACTGATTATTCTGTTTGAAGATCGCGAGAGTTGTGAATGAATTGCGTCAAATCAGCCCATCAAAGAAATTGCCTCTTATTATTCTACACCAAGGCCGAGTAAGTGGTGGCCCTGCCCAAAATCCGAACAATAAGAGATTGTTGGAAAGCTGGAAAAAGGGTGGCTCACTTTACGCAACGCCTCAGGGTTCAAATGATGATTGGTAAGTTTATCTGATTTTGTATATGCTGTACCATTATTTGTTTGTGTTTAGCTATATGCGATTTATTTTTCTCCTTTTTTCTTTCAGGTATTGGTTATATGCTGCTGTCAGTTGTAAGTGTTTGCTGGTGACAAACGATGAAATGAGGGATCACTTGTTCAATCTTCTCGGCAATAATTTTTTCCCTAGATGGAAAGAAAAGCATCAGGTTTTTATTCTCTTTTTATTTCGTCAGAGGTCACTTTTTTCAATCTATCTACGTTCTACAGGTAAGAATTTAAAATGTGATTCTCGAATAAATGGCAGGCGAGGTTAAAACCTTCTGGAGATGGGCTGCTCACCCTACACATGCCGCCACCGTATTCACATGTCATCCAGGTAAGATTAATGTGCTGACAATATCGATGCATGTTAATTGTTAAATGAAAACCTATGATTTCTGGACTAGGTTCATGTCTGAAAATTTCACTTATTTGCTACACAAACATAATTCCAGGAGTCGAAACAAGGTAATTGGCACATACCAACCGTTACTGGAGATGATCTTGAGACTCCAAGACAGTGGATTTGTGCAACAAGAACAAGACTACATGAATAGGCTTCGCTCCAACACAGGTAAAAGGTTATAAACGACTTTGTTAATTCATTTATATCAAACGAGTTATGGTTGGAAAATTCGTCCTGCATTCAATTGACATTAGAAATTTGTAAAATGAGTGTATTATTTGACTTTTTACTAAGTTATAAAAGAAGTCGGGCGTTTTAATAGTTTTTTCTCGTATAAAAAAATGTCATTACATTCTCGTTTCCCAATCTTTGAACAGTCGACCCTTATAGAGCTGTTCAAGGTCGAATCATCTTTGGTGATAATGTCGAGTATGAACACATGAAATAGTTACATAAAAATACTAGCAAAACTTGCATTGCAGAAATTCTAATATGATTAATCAATAAGGTTGAGAATATTGATCTATTAACAGGGTTGCAGAGGGTATCCTGAATAAAAATAAAAGGAAAACGCTAAATAGATCTTGCATTCTCGATTGCAACAACAAGATCGTCAAGTTTAGCTCCGGTAACTTCTTTAACAATCTTGCTATCTTTCAATATCTTGAATGTTGGAACCACCTTAAGCCCTAGCTCCTTTGCCAGTGGCTGCAAATGCATTCATCATCATATCAGATCAAATTAATTGCACACACACACATACACATAGATAAAGAGATAGAGAGTAAATACGAACCCTGTTATCGTTGTTGCAGTCGAGTTTTAAGAAGACAACATCGTCATATTTTTCGGACAATTCTTGATATTTTGGAGCCATAACCTTGCACGGGCCACACCTGAAAGTTAAAAACCGAATAAGTCGTGATAAATGCATGCATATATGTAGCAAGCAACGATTGCTACACCAGATAAAGAGTATATATTTACATTTACTGTTCATCTACACACCACATGTGTGTGTTTGTGCGTAAATGAATGGTAAATATCTACTCGATTTATTGCACTCAATGATATTTATTGCCTACGGTGATAAATCAAGATTCCTCCGAATAAAAGGCAACAATAGTACAGAACCAGTTTCTACCAAACTAGAAAAAAATGAGGAGTTGATAAACTCACCACTGGGTGTACATATCGAGGACTACAGTCTTGTCACCGGCGGCTTCCACAATAGGCCAGAAAGTTGCCATACTAACCTCTGTCACCCGGCCTACCTCCGCAACAACCGCCGCTGACGTGGCATCCAAACTGGACTTCACCCGAAAACTCATATCCCTTCCCTTTCTCCTCATCAGCTGGGTGTAATCACCTGCGACGCAGACCACAGCTGGCTGCTTGCTGATGTAAAAACCCTGCAACGCAGAATTTTGCACCATGGAAGTCCTTGGAGCTGCACTGTACACTTGCAAAGCCATTTCTAACGTACGCGACTGTGTGTTTACTGTGTGAGAATTTTGATATAGAGAGAGAGAGAGAGAGGGATGAAGAGTGAGAAGAGTGTGGGGGGTTTGGAATTTATGGGGGGCAATCGGAAGAAGCTGGTGGTCGAGGAAACTGAACCGTTAATTGAATGACCAAATTACCCTCTAGATCTTTTGATTTGTGCGAATATGTCGGGTGATTTTTGTGATTTTGAAACCAATTTTCTTGTGGCAAATAAAAATACTGATCTGAAAATATATGGGAAATAAAAACAACCAATTTTCTACCACAAATTTGAAAATGGAAAATCCAAAAGATTGTGATGAACCACCCATCTCTATCTCAACATCTCATACATCCATCCTTTGTTTTATTTTGTTGAAATTTCTTCATGGTTCACTCTTCTTTTTCTTTTTCTTTTTCTTTTTCCTACAAATTTTAGCTTAAATAAAAAAAAAATCTAAAAAGATGTAGTGATTGTGCAAACAAATGTGTAGCATATAGACCAGTTAGCAATAAACGTAAAATGTGAGTACCACAATGTAATTTACAATTCGTTTCATCTTGGCGCACACGTGTCGGTAAGAAAAGTCTAGCTGGCAACCATCTCCATATGTAGCAGCATTTCGCTGCGTACTTCCGACGCAGCACAATGTACAACTGAACTGAAACACATTTGAAAATTAGTCTGGATCGCAGGGTCCCACGCACTTTAAAACGCCACCGTTTTAGGCACGCAAAGGTACAGCTGTTATCTCCACTCTTTGGTTCCATCGAACACTGCTTCTGACACTCGAGAATCCCAAATTTCACACACATAATCCCCACCGTTACTGCGTGACTGAGCAATGGCGTCGGCGTTTGGAGCAGCGACCGCATCGGCGGCGGCCTCCGTGACGGAGAATGCCCACAAATCCTCCACTTGTCATTCTTTCCTCCGCTCAAATTCCAACAAGGTTTCCTTTCGCCTCTCTCCCAGGTCCAGCCTCCACTTCTCATCCAAGGTACAAATCGTTCTCTCTCTCTCTCTTTCTTTTTCCCTTAAAAATGTTAATTTTTCTTATTTCATGTGAAGATGTATTTTCGTAATTACTCGTTAGTTTTCTGAAGCGGAATTTTGTGAGATCGATTTCGATTTGGTTATATTTACGCCTCTGTGTGAATGCATTGTGCTTTTTTCATGCAGACATGCTATCTATTGATTCATTTATTTGGTTTCTTTTGTTCCAAATTAGTTGGAGCTCGAGCTTGAAGGAATAGATTTGCGCCTGCGTGGGTGTACTTAATTTTAAGAGTTGGAATGAAACTTAGAAGTTATTTAGGGAAATGATGAAGCTAAATTTGAAAATGTCTTTGTTCGTGATGCGCCTCTTTCATTCTAACGAAGATTATATCAGTGGATAATTCTTAATGAAAAAAAAAATCAAATTTTAGAAAGATAAATAAATCTAGGATCCCTATAGCATCTGTTCAGTTACTGCTGATCATGATTCCAGTTAACATTATGATGAAGTCGTATGAGGATATAAAACTTAAGCACGGAATCAGTAACAACAAAGGATACTAAAGCTCTCCAACTACAGTAGGATCCCGATCCTCCTTCAACTTAAATACAGAAAACAATAGGAAATAAATTCCGTACCTGAAAGATTCTTCCTCGTGTTTTCTTTATTTAGACTTTTCTCATTCAAATACTTGCCGCATAAAAAAATGCATTAGTTTCTGTATTTCTTTCAACTGGCTCCCTTTAGGCTTTAATCCTCTTCTCAATGTGGACTTACATTTTGCACGGTTTGCAGACTGGTTGGAACTGTTCTGCCATGATAAAAGCGCAATTGAACAAGGTATGGTTTTCCCCCTGAATTTCATTTTAGAAACTCCTATCAACATCCGTTCTTCATTCATTCCGAGATATGTTGCCTTCAAGGTTGCTGTGGACGGTTCCCCAAAAGCTGCAGCCTCCACTGCTAGCAAATCAGAGCTTTTATCTGTCGAAGCCAAGGATGTGAAGTTATCTAACGAGTCTCCACCAACTGTTTTGGCAACGGAAGAATCAATAAGTGAATTCATTACACAAGTTTCAAGCCTTCTCAAGTATGCATTCTCAGTTATATGATCCCTTTAAATGCCTCTTTTCAATCGTAAACGAGGTCACATCATCTTCTTCCTTTCGTGCAGGTTGGTTGATTCCAAAGATATTGTGGAATTGCACTTGAAACAACTTGACTGTGAGATCTTAATACGTAAAAAGGAGGCCTTACCTCCACCTCCTACTCCTGCTATTACGTATGTTCAGTCACAACCTCAGCCTTCATTACTGCCTCCAGTTTCGGCTCCTTCTCCTGCACCAACTGCAGCGCCTTCTCCTGCGCTAACTCCGCCACCTTCTCCGCCCAAAGCTCAGCCACCTAAGTCGGCTCATCCACCTCTGAAATGTCCCATGGCTGGAACTTTCTACAGAAGTCCAGGACCTGGGGAGCCAGCATTTGTGAAGGTAATTATTCAACATAAATGTGACAATAGTTCCATCATTCTTGATAATAGCCTAGACTTCTTTCGACGTAAGGAATAAATTATACGCATCTTCTTTCTACAATTTTATATATTTCTTTCTTTCCCGTGTTGTGTTACATACTACCTCTTTTCACAGGTTGGAGATAAAGTACAAAAGGGACAGGTTCTATGCATCATCGAGGCCATGAAATTGATGAATGAAATTGAAGTAAGCATCTTATATGCAGTTATTCCGTAAAACTACCACCTGACCTTTAACTGCTTCTGATCTTCAATCCGAAATCTCTTTAAACTGATTACTTTGGCTTTCTGGTCTCTGTTCAAGCATTAATCGCCCCAAAAATCAGTAGAATTCTCAGTTTTGACTTATTTCCCATTTTTTTATAAGTTCATCGAGACCCAAATATTACCCATCTATTTCGTTCCGATGAGCTTGACATCGCATGATGCTGCCTGATTCTGTTGTCACTTTCTGAAAAACATATAGTTGAGTACCTCAAAAGTATGTTTGTCTAGATTTTGTTGGAAATCAATAAATGGTGCTTAATTCACTTAATTATGTGATTTGCTCTGTTGCTTTGAGAAATATCCTTGGGTATCATCATCCTCTAGTTTCTACACCGAAACATCAAAATCCGATCATGGGATGTATTTATTTACCTTTTGCCTTAATAATAACTATTCTATCGTAGAATATCACGGTATATACTCATTAATGCCTGAATTTACTCTCTGCAGTCCGATAGGTCTGGAACAATAGTCGAGATTGTTGCAGAAGATGGCAAGCCAGTCAGTGTCGACACTGTGAGTTTTCTGGACCAATCATTGTCGCTTAATACCAACACTCCTATCCCCAATCCCCCTTTAATTAATTGATGTTCTTACTATATTTTGTTTACTGCTGCAGCCTCTGTTTGTGATTGAACCATAGAGCAGATGAAGCCAAAAGCTGCACGAGGTGTTCATCCTCCTATTACGATGAATGTTTTGAAATGCTGAAATTAATTTGATTTTCATCTTTCTTTTTGTTTGCTGGATGAGACCTAGTTAGAAATCGAACCAAAATGAAGTGATCGTGATTTGTTCGTCGTTAAAAATTTAGAAGTTGTTGGGAGTGTTTTATGTTTTTGTTTAATGAGCAATACTACTAGTTAAATGTGAGGATGTCTTTGTAGTACTAAGTTTAGATACTCTATATTTGTAATAGTTTGTTCTGTAATGACTGCTTTTTTCTCTTACAACTAGGTTGGAAAAAAATAAAATGAAAACGATCTTGGATTATAAAATGCATACACAAACAATAAATCCCAAATTTATCACTAATTTTATGTAATTAATTATTAATTAACTAGCAAAGTAAATTTACTTTGAATAATCCAAACTCAACTTTTGAACTATATGGCATTGGTAGAGAACCAACATAAACAATGCAACATTACATTCAAAAAGAGGAAAAAAAAAAGAAAAGACTCATTCCATGACAAAATATAAAATAAAGGGCCTGAAAGCAAACGAAAAAAAGAAATAAAGGGCCTGAAAGCAAAGGAAAAAGTCAGTCCAATTGGCGGCCGGCGGCCTCGGCAACAAGCGGCAGATATGGAGTCTTGCCGAGAACACTGGATACAAGCCCATATAGAAAACAGGCCACCACGAACATGAAAAGCCCAGAATAGGCCCAAGCAGTCAATTTCAGCGCGATGCCAGATCGACCCGGAGTAAATATCCTCTGCACCAACACCGGCAACACCAGCAGCACATCAAGAACAAGCGCCTGCAGCGCGTTGAATCTCACGTATCGGCTCAAATTAGGGTTTTTCACCACGCCTAGGTACAATCCGAAGAAGGTGACGAAGCTGGCGCTGGGAACGGAGTGGTAGAGAGAGAGTAATGGGAATAGCGGCTGGAACGGGGCGGCCACGATTGGGTACTGTGCGAACAGGAATCTCCCGTACTGGAGGCCGTTGAAGAGTGGGAGGAAGTATGCGGCGGCGGAAATTAGACGGTCGGTGGCGGGGGTGGGAGTGTAGGTGCACTTCGTGGTTGTCTTTCGGGGTGCTTGGCGGAGGCTGGGTGGTGATTTGAGTGTGTGTTTGAGCGGGTGAGGGAGGAGTAGGGCGGTGGGTCCGGTGTGTTGGCGGTGGTGGAGTGGTAGGGAGAGGCGGAGGAGTGGGATAGATGCCATTTTCGGGGCGGAGGAGGAGGGTTTTAGCTTAGGCGCAGCTGTCTGTTAATAAACTTTATCGAGTGCGAATTGTATTTATATATATTATTTATTTAATTATTTTATTTAGTTTTCGTTCTATCAAATATACCTATATAAGAAATGAAAATACAGTTGTACAATCAAAAGTTCATACAGTCAAAATACAATTCAAGTAAAGATATTCTTTAGAAGCTTCAGAAGTTTAAATTACAACACTGACACTTTGACCAATCGAAAGGAACACCAGATAAAAATCATACCTATATAACACAAAAGGAAGGTAAGAAAAATGAACAAAACAACAACTAACTTTGTGACTGCTATGCTATACAACCCAAACCAACACAACCTCCAAACACATCTTGTGCTAATTAACAAACTATATATTATCAGCTATTACAAAACTGTGATCTTGCAATGTCAATAGCTTCGTTCAAGTGGCATGTAATACATAGGGCATCGTACAAAAGGAACGAGAAACGCTCAGCAATTTAACTAAGAGTCAAATCCTTTGCCTCCATAATTCAAGAAACCGCTCTTCCTTCTTCATTTGTGGAGTGTTTTTCCATGAAATTCTGCAATGAAAATCGCAATTGATTTTAGCATCATAAAAATATGATCTTTGCACGTCCTCTTTCTGAGGCTCCAGTAGATACTTACAAAGTCATACAAATCAAACAACCATCTTTTCATTTACTGTATGGTAAATACATCAATAGCAATTACTCCTACTACAAACATAACAATTTACGTCATAAGCTATTACTGGAATAAGATTTATGTAACATGGAACATATGGTACACATGATTTACATGGTACATGATTCTCGTAACACAATCCATATATGTAATATGCTAAAAATGTGATCTTTTTAACATACACTTCAAGTCTTCATCATGGCAGCTACTAACATGCCAGGCAACACATATAGATGCAAATAGCTCTCCAACAATCTACCTAAGAATGTCCGGCAAAGAGGGCTAAACAGATACGAATTAAACACAATTCCGAAACTGTTTTAGAAGATTTCAATCACCAAATCCACAAGAACCATCTAGATTGACCAAACCTAAGATTTTTTCGTTAAAACGAATACGCGTATGTGTGTAAACACGTATCATTCCTTAGATCTCGATTCAATGCGCTCCTAACAAATAATTACTCTGTTATTATGCAAACAGAGCTAACACAGACCACTCAATCCTCATCAGTGAAGACACGATTTGCATAAAACACGAATATCCTAATTCATACAAGCTTATTTTGTACACACTATAGATAAAACATAAACAAATGAATGCCAAAAACAGGGAGTATCAATGGGAAATCATAAACACCAACCTCAACAACCTGCACACGGTCACGATCGTCGACAAAAATCACGACGTCCTCTCTTACATCATCATCCATCGTAGCAGCATTACAATCCTTGGGCGTCTCAAAAAAAGAGAGCGAAAATTGCTTGAAAACAACACCAACGTCAAAGTAAATCAACCCGGAGCTCGGGATATCGACCTGAATACCCTTAACGGGCAGCCATAGGAACAGCTCCTGGGCAGCAACCCCGGACAAATTAGCAATCTTTCCGTACCCGACGGTGCCCGTGATGTTGCATTGGTATCGGATATGTGTCTCGAATTTGGCGTCGCAAGGGGAAGGAGAGAGAAGATGGAGCTCGAATCGGCCGGAGGCGGCGTCGATGGAGAAGTTGGAGATTCCTTTAGGGAAAATGCCGATGGGTAGGCCATTGGATTTGAGGACATCGTAAAACGACGTCGCAGGCGAGGTCTGACGATCGCCGGAAGGGGAATTTTCTGGTGCTCCAGCGCCGCTGGTTAGGGCTGATGTCAAGATGATTAGTAACATCGTCATCATTTTTGTTGTTGGTGGATTAGGGCAGTTATCGGAAGCCATTTTGGGGATTTTGCGTGGGAAATGTTGGGATGATTTTCCTGTGGTTTTGGAATTAGGGCTTACAAAAATGAAAAGGAGAGAGGAGAGAAACAAAATGGGGGTTGTTGTTGTTCGAAATTGACGTTTTTTTCTTCTGTCAAAATAACTATATACTTTCAATTAAATATTGCGCTTGCTTTTATATTTCAATATCTTTCATATTTATGTATGTCAATTACATCAATATTAAAAAAAATGTTTCTTTCATAACATGAAATATTAATGTGTTTCAAATGAATAGCTACATAAAATTAAAAATATTGCGCCAAATATTACATGAATAATAATAGAGTTAGAGTTGTGCGAATCGAGCAAATAAAGTTAAGCAACAATCATCATGCTTACAGTCGTAAGAAAAACTAGCCTAAATAGAGCTCATGTCTGAATTTTAGAATTTATATATTTAGAATAGAGCGTAGCCAAACAGAAAATACAAACAACTGCAGATCCATCCTCACTCGATGTTGATTCAGCCGACTAGTATCGGTCGTAACGCCTGGAATGAAAAGCCACATTTTGAAAAAAAAATAAATCAAAATATAGCAGATAAAAAGTAACACTGAAGAAAATCTTTTACAACAAAGAGCATTCAACAACCATGTTTATAACAATTTGCCAAAATAAACCATAAACTAGCAAGTATATGTTTGTATAGATATAGAACCTGTGGCGATCATAATCTCTCGAGCGGTCTTTTGACCTCGAACGGGATCTTCTGTGGGCCCTTGAGTCATAGTTGCGAGAATTGTCTCTCCCTCTCTCACGGTCACGGTCGTTACCGCGGTCATAATGCCTATCACGATCTCTGATCCTATGATCATTATCTCTTCCACGATCACGGCTATCACCTTTATCCATGTCCCTGCTAGATTCTCTTTCACGGTCCTGGCTTCTCCGATCCTTCGACCTGAATTAATAAAAAACGAAAAAAAAGGAAAGTCATTATCCTACATCACCTGGAAGGATATATAAAAGAAGTTGCTGATGTGCTGTAACAAAAACAATTCCATATCAACCTTCTCACTTCTTCATGGGCTTTACGTTTCTGGTCTTTCTCTTCCTGGTAAAGATAAAAAGGAAAACATATTTGATACGATATATTACAAATCAACCCATTTAATAATCAAGAAAAATAAAAATATTTTCGATTGACTGAAGAAACTTTACTGCCCCTTTGTTTAATCCCTGTTTCTTTTAAATATGATTTTTTCATGAACTTGTCACTCAAGAAGGATCAGTGAACAGTTTGCTAATGCAATAGAAAATAAAGCAACAAATCTCATATAAAAATGAAGTTTGGAGAAATCTCAAAACAGCAAAATATTAGGCCAATCAGCTTTATAAATGTATAATAACTAGACCAGACCAAGAAATACAACACCTTCACTGGTCCAACAGAATGCAACATCGACACCAGCAAAGCTTAGAGGCAGCAAACCGCCTTTTTGACTCAAAATAACCAATATGTCACTAACTAAGCCGCAGTTTCATAAAGCTAAGCATATCGTACATTGCTGGTTCTTATTAATGAAAGTTTATCCCGCAAACCCTCTAAGCCTTATCTTTTATCTAGATAGATCTAACCAAATGAACTCCCCTCATTAGGTTCTAAATCTACTTGAAAGAACTTCAAAATAGTATACTATCTATCAAAATCTAACTGATGGATTACCTGCACCTGACTTACCTTTCTCCCAGTCTCAGATGAACAAGAATTTCCATGAATATCCAACAATTCAAGTATTAAAAATGACTCTTCTACTAGGATAAGGAAAACTCACAGAGGACAAGTAAACTGAGAATCTCTATAGAAGAAATTGAAAGATTATAGCAGCACCTGAACCAAAATATTCAGAGTACTAACTTAGGTATTGAAGTAAAATGAGATATTTTACAGAAAGCAAATAATTGAACAAGTAGCTATCAGCGAAAGTTCAGAATAACAAATGTATTTTTAAGCTTAAAAACCATAAAAGCTAAAACAAAAATTATAATACTTAAATTTATACATACATATACATACATATATATATATATATATATATATATATATATATATATATATAGAGAGAGAGAGAGAGAGAGAGATTAAAATTAATCAAAATTCTACCATTAGATGTTAAAGCACCTTAACGATGACAAGCAAAGAAATGAGATCTTATTATGATGTTAAGTCTAAAAAATAAAAAAAAATTAAGTGAATAAGTGCATATAACATTATGCATTGATACCTGAAGATCAGCTAGCTTTTCCCTGATTAGAATGTACCCTAAATGGAGTTTTCCACCAAAATGATCTGCTAAACGGCGATCACTGAAATCCAAATACAGAAAACCTCATCATAACAAGCTCAAGAACTCTAAGAATAATAATGAATAGCAAAAGTAGCCTGATAAATTTTCTAGTTGCAATAGCATGATCAACAAGCATAAAACAGAAAATAACGCACATTCTTTAGCTGCAAAAGTAATCCTCGTAAAACTGGGCCCAAAAGCCTGCTGGTGACAAGGAGGTGTAATCGCCAGGTCAAACACTGAAGTACTCAAACTCTATAACTACTTTGTCATCCAAATGCTAGGAAGTACATTTTATAGCTCAAAAGACAAACAAATCATTACCTGTCATAAACACTCAAGAATGCTCCACAAATGTCACAGACACGAAGCTTCTGATCAGTCTGTAAGTACATGAAACTAATGCATTATTAAACACATCCAATCGGACTTCACTTCCAAACACTGTGCAATATTAATTTGAATTTTGAAATGTTTTGCATTGCAAGCAACATCACAATGGCAGACTTGGCACTAATGAATTAATTAGAACTGTCAGAATAGAGAGTCAAGAGACTCACAATGCGCACATCAGCAGCTGTGTACTTTGAGGAATCCAGCATAGGTTCCTGTCGTGCTGGCAGCTGAATCAAACAATGGAGAAAATAAATAGTAGTCCAATTCAAGTACCGATCGAGTAGAGATCCAGGTTAAAAATTTAGCAGGGCAGTCGCCACTTACAGTCCAAGATGAGCAAAACAGAGTAATAACAAAGGCCAAAGAAAAAAAATGCAAAAAATATCTGCACATGAACAAAATGCTGCGTAAAATTCATTGAAATAGATCTAGACCTTTTTGAGTGCTTCAGCCTCTTCCAGTGCTTTCTGTGCTTCATCTATCATTCCTTGTTCACCTGAAACAAATTTCAAGAAACTTTGTGTTCACAGCCCCCTTCATAGTTTATATTGTCTGCAAATCCTTTAATGTCAAAATACAGGAAGTATGTATATGTTTTAAATTGTTTAAATAAATATCTTACCAAGATCTTCGGCTTTCTTTAGCTTCTCGTTTATCATTTGTTGAATGAAAGGATCTGGGAGAGCTGCTGGCCCTGGTGCCGCTTGAGGAGCACTTGTCAGGGGCTGAGGAAGAGATGCACGATCTTTGTTGAAAGCATCCAAAAGAAGCGTCGACTGCGATTGTACAACAATCAGCATTTATCCTTCTGTTACATCCTGTTTGTTGATGCAAATAAATAATTGTTTCAAAGCCTTTAATACCTGTTTGTCTGCTCTTTTGGTCCTTAGTTCATCCACCTCTTCCAGAGTTCGAATCTTCATGTCTGTATTTCCTTCAAAATCTACAAAACCAAAATATCATTCTGTACATCATCAGTTGAATACCAAACAGGATAGCAACATAAGCAGATAAAAGATGTGTACTCAATAGATCATCAAGTGAAGAAAAAATCCAATAGACTGAGATCGGACAAGAAATCCATAGAGAGAATTGCTCTAAACGTGATGATCTTCTATGTTGTCTAATTCCAATTAACCAATCAAGAAGTTTACATGACAACCATAACATTGATCTCCAACAGAACAGGTGACAATAAATAAACCTACCAAATTGATCAGCTTCTTTTAATTTCTCTTTAATTTGCTTCGACAGCTCAATAGTTTCCGGTGTCTGCAATTCCACAATATTAGTAATTATTTGCAGAATGAACAGAAGGTCCAAAAGGGAACATCACTGGAATACATAAATCTACCTGGGTAACTTCAGTTACAGAAATCGCGATAGCTGCTTTCGCATCATCTTCATCCAGCCTCTTCAGAGCCCTTTCAATTTTACGATCACACTCAACAATAAGTCTATCTATGTTATCCTCTAATTCCCTATCATAATTATCAAGACCCTTTTCTTTTGCTTCTTTATATCTGAAGAAGAGTTAAAGTATCACAATAGACAATCAAACTCCAATGATGCATACAGCAACAATGGTATCAGTCATTACATCATGCAAAACATGTATGCGTTATTATTTTATAAACAAATACTTTTGTAAGCAGATAAATTACAACACCAAAAACTTGAACAAGAGTTACAAATTTTCTTCGGAGAAAGGATACTCTTTTCTCAGCTGCAACGAGTGCACCTTGGGGCACGGTCCCTTGTCCATTTTCTACACAAATATGCATAGCTGAATGAGTAAACAAAATAAGCATTTCCGATATATTCAATAAACCAAACACAAAACTCCAAAATTCACAACATTTTTCCTTTCATAATTTCGAAACTTGTATTCATAAAAAAATTCACATCATTCCCCGATTCACTAGCAAAATGTCAAAAATCACTACTAAATCGTAAACCCTGACTTCATACCACTTTCTAGCAGTAAGAAAAAGTAAATAAACGGCAAACTTCCACATTTTCAAAACGAGAAAATAATAGATAAAATTCGTACAGTGAGTTGGAAAAGCTCGTGGGGGCAAACGCCGGCGAGGAAGAGACGGCAAACGTCACGGTCGTAGTATTTTCGCGTGATTTCCTGAGAATCGCCGTTGCGATTCGCTCCCATCAGTACATCCAGCTGTTTCCTCAACGCATCCATTGCTTCTCCTTCCAATTTCCCGCTTACAGAACCAGTAAATGAGTGCGTTTAGGGTTCGATTTGGGGTTTGGGAGAGAAATGTTGGGGTCGAACGCGTAAATTCTGTTTGGGCACCTGACATTTGTATAAATTGCTTATAGCCTCTTAGAAACTTTACTAATAGCCAAACTAGCACTTGAAAATTAAATATAATAATGTTACTCGATGTTTATAACTTTTATAATAATATAATATATATAATATAATGTATTATTTAAATACAAATTCCTGTAGACAATAGTGGGCTTTGGGCTATGGGCCTTCAATAAGTTTCTTCAACAGATGTAATAAATTGATAAAATATAGTTAAAATCAGATTTTGTTGGATTAGTTAATTAATTAATTAATCTTAGTTTAATTTAATTTTTTTTAATTCGATGAAACAAAGCGTAATGTGTAGTGCCTCACAAAACCCATATACTTATTCGGAATTTCGGATACGCTCACAGAAGAACACATTTGATTCCCATTCAGTTCAGCAATTCAATGAAGATCCTGTTCAGCGACGAAGATTTTAATTTCCAGGTGAAAAAATGTCGTCGCTTTCCCTAATTTTTTTTTTTTTTAATTTTGTTTATATATATCTATAACTATAATATTGTCGGTGAATATTTATGAGCAATTGATTCACTATATAACTGACTGTGTGTGAAGATGGTGTATTTGTTCAGCATTTAGGTATGATCTTATATTGTTCTTCGTTTCATTCTTATGTTGTGATTAGGACACTACTACAGTTGTTGATATTGGTATAAAATGGATTAGTATTAATGTAATTTGATTTTATAGGATATGAGAAACTTAACTTTGAGTCTTCAATCAGTACATGCAATTTGTTAAATTTCCACCTTAGCACTGAATCAAATATATAAAGAAAAGAAAAACACAAGCTTTTATCCAAATCTTAGGAATCAATCGATCATACTCTCTCACTGCATATATTCCGAACGTAAATTTTAGTACTGCTTCGGCAAAGTATTCACCAATGCATATGTGAACCATTGTTATAAGTTGTCATTTCAAAGAATATATAATTAAAAATCCATTGTGAATGTTTACATGTTAGGATCAATGCCAAGATAATCTCAATTACGTACACGTGTACATATGCGATGGTGTAGGGGGGGAAATTATTGATTTAGCCTCTTCGAACTCCAAGTTAATTATGCACTTACCCTCTAATTTGGTGTCGACAATCCTACCTAAGATTTTACAGAAATAAAATTTCTCGTGATGAACCGATTTTGAGATTACCTTGCTAAGAACTCAAATTTACCCAATATACAAACAACAGCCACAGGTCGTAAAAGTGACAAAGAGCAATTATGGGCATCGTCATATCCAGCTTACCTTATTTACTGCAACCGCTATGCCAGCTTACCTTTTGCAAGCCACACAATACACCATGCATATCCCGACTTACCAAACGTTTCCTGTAATTAATTATTTCACTTGTCCTTTTTTCTGCTCGAGATTGCCTTCCATTACATCACTCAGCTGTATTTAAAGGAAGCAAAGCAAGAATGGGAGAAACAAAATCTGAGAGCTTCTTAATCTGTTGCGGAGAAAATGGAGGAAAATGGTGGCGGATATTCTCATGTTTCACTTCCGTATGATTTGATTGAGATTTTGAAGAACGTCAACAATTGGGATGAGTGGACTTATCCTTGGACGTCTGACGAGGAGCATATGTGGTGGGTTGTTGTCCTCGATCAATTTGTGCTATCTACTTATTGAAGATGATATATGAGCTAAGTATGAATCGCAGAGTTCCCTGATATCCAAAGGAAGAATTATTAAAATTATTCTCTGTCTTTCCGTGAATGATTATCAAATATTTCAATAAAATAAATAAGTTATGATCTAATCCTGCTTTTGTCATTTTATTTCTCGTTTATGAGAAGTGCCGTCTTATTTTATTTGTTTGCCCTTTGCTTCTTGTTTTCCCCCCTTTGGTTTCGTTAGATATAGTCATGTTGGTGGTGATGTATGTGTTGGATCTTAAAATATTTGGATTTTGTTTTTGGTTCGTTGTCTCTGTTCTTTGGAGGAATCGGTTTACTTTCTTGCTAGATCATTTGACGTTACGCTTAATTTTGTTAGTCTGATTCATATTTATTGAATTTTAGTTTCTTGGTTGTTTTCGTGTTGCAATTACCAGTTCTGAATATTACTGCTAAATAGGTTTTATTAGTTGTTGTGACTAATTTAGAACATCTTATAGACATCAATTACTAAGATCTAGAATTAGATCTCTTAATCTAATCATAATTTATCTATTCAAAAGTCAAAACGAGGCCTTTAGCTTTAATATAACTTGTAGTAGATTACCTTCGTGCACTTCAACTAAACGTAGTAGCTTCGATATTAAGTCCCTTTGTTCTAATTCTATGAATTAATGTAATGGAGGTTGTAAAAAATTCTGTGCACCAAATTTTTAAAAGTGTCGTTGGCTCAATTTGTTTGAAAATCACACTATATTGTTTGCCTCGTCATCAAAGTGTTCGGAAGTTAGCTCATATAAAGAAATTTAGGACTGGGGTAAATTGATTCGAAACTGAATAGAAGTCTTATTATTTAGATCTTGACTTACGATGTTTATGTTTCATGCTTCATTCAATCAATACTAAAATACAGTTTACTGAAAGATTACATTAGATAACAATAATGAAGTAATCATCAAACAATGTCACAACCCTCTTAGGTGCTACATATGCCTTGGTTCTTTCGGTCCTCTAATTGTATTTTGTAGCTCATTCCGTCGGCTGATTTCATTTACATTAAATATTTATCGAGCATTACAATTTTGAAGATTTCCATCAACGTTCTTAGAATAATGTTTGTGCTCTAGTCATTATTAACCGTAGTTGAGACGGAAGAAACTTGAAGCCACCGAATGGGGAGAAATCGATTCAATGTTATGCTGCCTACGGTCAAACTCTTATGTACTGTTGAATTCGGCATATTTTGTTGTCTCTTTTTTCATTCATCGATTTTTGATTTCCTAATTGATTGATTTTTTTGTCATAAATCAATTTCTGATTTCCTAATTTATTTTCGAGAAGATCGGAAGAAAAGTTCCTCTAATTGCAAATTTTCGAGTATGGAAATGCCTTTTTAACACTAGAAAGAAACTAGCCTTAGAATCTTATCGCTCGTACGGGTTTTCTTGACTATACAAGAGTCCCGTTGAACTCAGCTTGCTTCTTTTCACCATAATATAGAGTATTATGATGGGCTCATTAATTGTCAATTCCTTCACTTTGCTCCTTTGTCTCTCAAATCGTTTGCACCGAGAAAGTCGATACTTCATTTCCATCTTATCTGTCTCCTATAATTATTAATATTATTGCAGAACAAGGCCGATGATTTCATCATTTTATTACAACGATTAGCTGTTGGTGAACAGGTCACATCAGTTTGCCACTCCGGGAATTTACTGTAGTTCACAACATCATCAAGTCAGTCAAAAACAGGTCAGTAAACACTGGATGTGGGATTTAATTAAAAGTTTCCCTCCATTTGGTTTTAAAAAGAAAAAGGAGAGAGAGAAAACAATGTGAATGATGCAGTTACTTTGTTTGAAAGGAAAATGCAAAGGAAAAATTAATTCTCATTGATTTCAATCTCTTTCCTTTTCTTTCAATTATGGATTCAATATGACATTTAATTCTCTTACCAGCAAGCAAATTAGACAGTATTGTATGTACTGTACATAGCACAAGTCAAAAGAATATTCTTCCCAAACGGTAAGTAGGATAATAGCTGGTGCAAATCTTGGTACAACTCCATAATTACCTGACATGGACAAAGAATTACAGAGGCAATATGCCAACACTTAGTTGCCATATTTACCTTACGCGACAGCAAAAACATGCCTTTCCTGCATATTTTTTTCCCATACGCCCACTGTTTTCCGATATGCTGCTCGAAATCTTGATTTTGTAACTGACCCGGGACTTGTATAAATACAGGAGAACCAAATAGTACACAACACACACACAAATACTCATAACAAGTGTATATTAGATAATATATACTTGTTCTTGTTTTTCTTTTCTTTTGTGTTTTTGCTTTGTGTGTTTGAGAGAATACTAGGTTGTCTGGAATGGCATTGTCAAATGAAGAATCGTGCTACGATATAAACACACACATCTCGTTGCCAGAAGATCTGATTAACAAGTTGAAGAATGCAAAGACTTGGGAGGAGTGGCCATCTCAGTGGACCTTCGACGAAGAAAGGATGAGTCTGGCATGGCTATGGCCTCATTCCATGAACGATGACAAGATCCACAATGCCAATAATGGTGCTGAATTGGTCTCTCCAAACAACGAACAGAAGTAGATTTTACGACGTAATTGGAAAAAAATAAAAAAAGGGTTCATTTTTTATTCTTTGCAATTTGTAATCATTAAGTATTTTTGCTAGCATTTTTTTTTTCTTTTTCTTTTTTTTTTTTAATGTTTAGAATGGTTGTTACTTTGGTGTTTGTTTGTTTCTTGATATGATATATCATCTTTTGAGTCCTTGCTGTTTCAAATTAGCAAACATGGCATCAATCTCATGACACTAACACAATAAAATTATGTCCATAAATGGGCTTCCATCCAATTAAATGAAATTTGACTAAGAATTCATCATTTAAAATCAACAAGTTATCAAATATGCTATTCTTTTAACTCACCTTAAGCAATATTCAAATTTTAAAACTATCAACATCAGATTATGATTTTTTTTTAATGGTGTATCATTTTCCATTAATAATAGAAAAAAATTGAAAGTATAGAATAAATATGATAATAGATCCAAAGGTAAGCAATTATTAAGCAAGACAAATACATTAACAATAAGACTCTTCTTGCTCTTGAAAAGTTGAAGACACAGCATACAAATTAACCGACTTCTCTCGCTAATACAGATAACTATCAATAGCACACCCAAATATGTCTTGCTTATGAAGAAGGGTAGAGTATAATCAAAGTTCATCCTGAAAAAGAAAACAAACAAATAATCACATTTTTGGAAGTAAATATTTTCAATGCGCACAGAATCTGAAATCAAAATTAGAAACTAGAATACTCACATGATAGTCGTCGTCCATGTAATCATGACGCCGCTGCAAAATAAATCAGATTTCAAATGTTTTATTCGGGGTGAAACGAAAGAGGTGTCATAAGTGCAAGCACTGGATATGCATTACAAGTGTTCAATGAATCGAGATGAAACCTATACATTCACTCGTATATAATGAGTTTTTAGCTAAGCCAAAAAGTGAAGATGAACAAGCAATTGAAACATTAGATATTTTAACTGAAGAATCGTTTTCGATCAAACTTAATAAATAAACAAGTATGTAATGGAATTAGATTGAGCAAGAACCGACGAACCTTCTTGTATCTGTCCCTGTATCGGTCGCCCCTATCCCTTCTGTCATGACCCCTTTCTCTTCTCCTCCTTTCGCCTTCTTCTCTTGCTCTTTGTGCTTCCTGTGTATAAAGTCAATAATATCCTTGTAAGTTTTCGATTTTTCCATGTGAAATGAATTAACAGTTGTTGTTTAGGCTGATACCTCTTCCTCCTTTGCTTTTCTCACTTTCTCAGCTTCCTCAAATGCTTCTTTTTCAGCCTAAAGTTCCACAAAAAAACACATCAGAGAGAGAGAGAGAGAGAGGCTAGTGGCTATAGTGTAATTTGAAGATAGATAGGATCAGGGGGCCCACCTCCCTGTTAGCGAATACTTCCTCCACTACTTTCTTTGCATAGTCGGGATCATCGCAAATCAGAATGTTGTCGTAAACGGAACCGGCTTTCACCTGACAACCATAGGCATGCCAAACTCCAGTCAAATTAAATACCATAATTCCATAAATGCTAGTAGATGTGGTGAAAAACATGCAGTATTACTATGCTAGCTTTATGTTTTTCACCTGCCAAACTTCGATTCCAACGTACTTGATCGGCTTCAAAACATACAGATCAGGATCATCTTCAAATTCTAACCACGAGAAGGGGAAAATGGTAAGAATCAAAAGTGAAATTAGATTCGAAAGCCAGTATTCGTAGATAATTGGACAAAGGTATTTGCAAACGTGCTTTACCAGGATTATCAATCCAAGGAATCTTCCATTTCCCTTTGTAATTAGGGTTCTTGATTTTCTGCATGACAAAAAAAAAAATAGCCATCAATGTAATTATATATTAATAAATAAATAAGAATGTAGTATTGCTTGGTAGTTTTTAAAACATTTCGACATACCTTACGCTTCCATGGTCCCTTGTATGCTGGATTTGGAACTTTCGGTGCTCTCCATAGTCCATCTTCTTCTTCATCCCAATCATGCGGCTGCAAGGATAAAAAACAAATAACTGAATATACTACATCGCACTTTTCGGAAATTTAAATCTTGACCTTTAGTGGACCAACTAACCTCCTTTGCTTTTGGATCAGGGATTTCTCGTGAAATAGAATCATATCCCTGCAAAAATGCATATTAGGAAAAAATCATCATAACTAAAAAATGCATTTAATGACATGTCAAAAAACCGAACGTAACCCGCAAAATTCAATACCTCAGGTTTGACATCATTTGGATCATCTATATATTCTCTATCATCCCAATCCGCAGGCTGTCACAATGGTTTAAGATAAAAAAATCATAAGTGCAAAAGAATACAATCATTCGTTTTGATTACTATTTCACTCTCTTCTTGCAAAAATTCTCGCATGCGAACTTAAAAAAAAAACAATTATTTCGGATTATGGTAGTTATTAAAGAGGCTTTAAATATGTAAGTATTACCTTTTTCGCATTGACCGCTTTAATTTTGCGGGGAGGTAGAATATCCCAGTCAGTATACATGCTCCCCGAGTCTCTTTCTCGACCGTCAATCAGGACACTGTACGATGCATCGGGCCGAAGAATGAACGTATAAAAATGGGTTAACTTATCCGTTTCACATTGCAAGTCCTTCTTGATAGGGTAATTTTGTCCCTGATATGAAACTATGACATGGAGTTTCTTCGTCTGCGTGCCGCATATATCAGGTCCAAACATCACACTGCAGTTAAAATAAAATAAAAATTTAAGAGTTTCTTTGTATGTTTGGGACGTAGACGATAACTATGGTACACATATACCTGTAAGGAGTGTCACCACCAAACTTCTTCTGATTAACGTAACCCGAAAGAAGCTTTATATAACCTCCACCGCATTCAATGTCCTGCTCGAGTCGAATCGAATACTGAAGAACCAGAGTCCTATTCCTGTTGCTATATTCCGGTATCTTAGCGGAAATCGCAAAATGCCTAGCGTCAGTAGTCGTCTGAATACCTGAAATCAATTCGAAAACATCTCAAATAAGTAACCTCTTGAAAACTCATTATATATTACTTTAATCGATAATTAATTTTATTTTTTCATTTTAAAATTGAATATGATTAGTGGGAGAAAGGAAAAAAACCTTTATCATCAGGGTCACCATTCCACTTTCCTGCAGCGTGCTTAAAAGATCCAGCTTTTCCTTCACTCCTTTTCCAATCAGACCTCACCCACCTACTCTGCCATCCATCTTCTCCACACAAATTAAATAAATAAAAAATTAATTCCTCAATTTTCTCTATAAATTGCAAACTTTTATTCAAAAAATAAACAAATAAACAGAGCAACAACTAGATCACTCCAGCTGAAAAAAAATCAGTGAACTTAACTAAATATCCGCGGGCACCCCAAAATTACTAAAGATATTCGGTAAAATTAAATCTTAACCAGTGATTCAGCTAGCAGAGAGCTCGAAATACACTAAAAAAAAAACAGGAAAAAACGAAAAAAAATAGAGAGAAGAACTTACCTTCGAAACGCTCTTCGAAGATTACCTCAGCAAACGAAGAGCATATGAGTGAAAATATTACTGCTTGCACCAAAAGTGGTTTGTGCTTAGATTTTGCCATTTGCTAGATACTGCTAATTTCTTTCTGCTTCAGTATACTTATAAATAGTTTGTTGTGTTATTGACCCCGTAATTTCTGTTTTATTACGGTCATGCCCTCCTTTTAAATTTATTTTGTCAGACTTTTCAAGTTTATTTGGGTCCCGTTTGGCACGTTAGTTCGACCAATGGGATTCCTTTTAATGCGTCCTTTGGTCAATTTGATTCTTTTTTTGTTTTAGTTTCAATTTCATTGGAAAATAGTAGTAGAATTTAGATAGTATCTCAATTCATTAATACAAATAAATAAAATAAGTTACATCAATCGTCTAAATAAAAATCCTAATGCTTAAGTCAATTTTTTCTCTGTAAATTGTTAATAGATACATTTCCTTTTTAAGGAATGAGAAAAGATAATATTTAAATTTTATTATATTTCATATGGCCAAAATTCCACAACTTTTAATGCGCGAAAGTCCAATACCATTATTGTAATAATAGGAAAGAATAGGGTTAGTTGACTGGACAAAATGTGGGAAGACTGCAGGCATCAAGTCCCTTTTTAGTCAAAGTCTTCCTATATAGACCACAATAATAATTATTTAATAATAATAATAAATAACTATTTTTTTCCCAAATGGCAAACTATAATAAACGATGAGAATGAATAATAATCATGGAAAATAGAAATCCAAATCAACTTCTTTGATCATATCCAGATTTATTTCAATGTGATGAATTGCACACCATCACCTGCGTGCTCTAAACGATAACCCGAAATAATGTTTTAACATGGAAAGACTTCGATATTTCAGCTTAATAAATAGCTGCTTCTTTTTTTCTCAAAACAGAAATATTCAGATCAAAAAACTAGCCATGACATAGTTAAGCTAGAATGAAGGAAGAAAATATAAAGGGAAGCATAGGTGTTCGACTATTTTGCCTGGGGGTGAGATGCAATAAAGTCAACGGCAAGATTGATTGAGTTGATTTTATCTGCTTCGGTGTCGGGAATCTCGAAAGCAAATTCTTCTTCAAGAGCCATCACAACTTCCACAGAGTCTAAGCTGTCCAATCCAAGATCGTTCTGGAAATGCGCAGTTGGTGTAACCTAAAGCATTCGAATTTCGGACAAAGTTAGTCGCGTAATCCATGTGATATAAATAGAAACTCGTTTTTAGAAAGTAGATGAACCATCACAAATGAAGCTTCCCATTAGTGTCATATAAGACGGAAAAGCACAAGTAAAAAGACGAAAAAACATGCAGTCCCTAATCCCGTCAACAAGAAGATTGCAGAACTGGTCCTAATATCAGAGTTTCCCACCGTTTGTGAAGCCAAGCTAAATTGTGAAACTATAAAGTTTTCTTCAAGATAAATTGCAATTTCCAACCCCTAATTTTAATTTGACGTACGTGTGGTTTTTCATTTGAAATCTGTCTTTAGTCTTTACTATTGACTTAGCAGTACAACTTTTGTGAACACCAAACAATCAATATGTTATTACAAGGGAAACCCATCTCAGAACAGGATCCTCTTTCATCGTCATTGAAAGAAAAAAAAATATTATCAAGATATTTGCACACAAATAAATCTACTCTTAGAGACATAACCACATGCTACATAAGAATCTTCACACACAAATTTTATAATTCTCTCTTAACTAGCCAAAGACCCAAATCACAAAATCCAAACAACATTTCTAAAAATCATCAAGTAAAAAGAAGTTCTTTTAAAATACTATATCTGTAAAACATGAACCACAAATTTATAAATTAATGTATAACGATCCATTAGAATGAGGCCGCAGGCGAAGGGTGGAGAAAGTGCTTATTCCGAGTACAATCCAACACTTTATTAATCAATAATCATCAGACATTTAGAATATATGTTTGAAGTTTCATAATGCAGTCAAGAACCTCATTTACTTACATCTAATCGTCTAGAACGAACCTTTTGAATGCTGTAGTAAACATAAAAATGGAAATACTCAACAAAGACTACTACTTTTTTGAAATACGAGTACAAAGTAATGAACAACTAAAATTCTTTAAGAAATTTAACTAATAAGAGAGTGAATATCATATGGATTGATGAGAGAACAATCCTGGTATAGAAGATAAGATTTTAGACCATTTGCTACAGAACCATGCTAGCCGGGACTTTCAGAAAGGTGATAAAAGATCTCTTCGACAAAGGTCAAATCACAACTAACTTGAGCTCTTGGAATTGGAGCTGTACAGCTTTCGAAATGCAGTATAGCTTGAAAGAGGAGTCCCAGCACTATTCATCAACTACAAACCACTGAACAACGTGGTATAGTATTTGCTACCCCATTCTTAATAAAAGGATTTACTCTATAGGTTTCAATGATAAAAATTTCAAAATTCGATACAGACTATGTTTTTCGGCAAGTACAAATTACTGAATATCATAAAGCAGCTTTTACAGTTCATATAAGACAGGACTTTTGTTTTCTAATTCATCTCAAACACTCGAAAATATTTACAGTAAGCTCTAACAAAACATAGTTGTTAGAAGATAACACAGCCATTTCCATTGCATCTACGTTTCAAAACCCACACCTCCAATTTATGCAAGTCTCCATTTTTATTCCAATTTCAGCTAAATAAAGCAGCAAAAATGTCAAATACAAACAACAATACCTCAAGAAATGCTAATATTTTTCAAGCACATATCAATCCAGAAGCCGCAAACATATAATTAATGAGGAGAAAAAAAAAAAAGAAGAAGCTGAAATGTAACAGCAAATTATGTGGTTGGTTACCTTCGATGGATCGACTTTCTGGAACTTCTTGACCACAGATAGGACGCGGTCGGCGACCTCGGACTTTTCGAGGAAAGAACCCTTCGCCTCGTCGGAGAAGTGGCGTCTGATCAGCTGCGAGAGGCCGCCGGCGCCAGACCTAGGGTTTTGCAGCATAGTGTTGACGTTCACCCTGAGGTGCTTCAGGAGTGCATTTCTCGCCGCCATTTCGCTTTGCCTGCGGAAGAAGGTGAAGAGTGAAATCTGTGGTTTGCCTTTTCAACTGAGAGCTGTTTCTTCCCCGATTTGTAGATGTTGTTGGATTCCAATTTCAATTTCTGGATGAGAAAATGTACATCCCTTTATGCATATAGTACCACATCTACAAAATTTGGGGAAATAGGGCTAGGGGGGTAAACCGTAAATTCTACAACTTGTTTGGGCTGGTTTGTCAATTAGCCCACGTGAAATAGTGGCCCATTTAATAATCATGTTTATAACACTAATTTCGGGATTTATTTTGTGATTAGTGTTTAACAAAACCAAATCACGAGCGAGAAATCGACACTCAAAATTTCAATTTGAGCTCCACCGCCGCTCGTCTCCGCCACCACCTTACTTGAATCACGGTCGGAGCTAACGGACACAACCGGACCCCCAAACCGAAGCCATCCCATCGGCCGTCGTTTCGCCGCCTTCAGCAAAAGTATCCGCCGGCCGCGCGAAGTGGCCGCACAAAGAAGGAATTCAGTTGTTCAATCTCGTCCTCTACTTAGCTTGTAAGAAACTGAATTTAAACTTCAATGTAGTTATTTTTCTATTGTTAATTGTATTCATGAGCACTTGGTGTTTTTAATGCTTCAAGTGAAGAAGAACCCTATCAGGTGAACAAACAACGATAGGCTTTGAATTTTTGCAATGTGATAGAACAACATACACTCTCTTTTTTTTTGTTAAAATAATCTGTGCAAGAAGCGTTCACGAATTCTAATTTCAGGCAGTTTGATTGGATTGTTGAAAATATTTGGCTTCATCATGCTGCTTTACTAGGTTATACGATTAAACTTTATTTGCGTGATTACTCAAATTTTGACTGTTTCGAAATCAGGAATTAGGATGCTTTTAGTCTACATAAAAATATGTAGAACCAAGTTGAAAAGATTTGATCTGTTTGCAAAAGTTGTATTGTCATTAATAATTGAAGTTAATCTGTTTCGCATTTGTTTTTCCACTCAATGTCCTACGAGTTAACTCCAAATTTCAGTACATTTTCACGAAATGATTCAATATTTGTCCATATATTTGAATAGGTGCAATGGCAGGGAGTTTAATGCAGATATGCCATACCTGTGGCAGCGGTCTTGGCTTTTCCAAAGATGACACTGGCTTCTACTATTGTGACTACTGCGGCTCACGAGCTGAGGGTCTTATTGAATCTGGCCTTGATGAAAACGAGCTTTTCAACCGTTACTCTGCTAGTTGCAACAGAGTGCGCACTGTCAATCCAACTGCTGCTGAACCTATCTCTGAAGTAAAACTCACCACATCTCAGCATTTGGATCATCCTAATATTTCAACTGCTGGTATGGAAGTTGTTGTGGGTGATGGAGTTGGACCTACTGAACCAAGTGATTTTGGCTCGTCCCAGAAGAATTTTAGCTATGACGAATACTATTCTGAGATTAGATCAAGATATTTGACAGGCCTTCAGGTCATGGTCCAATTGCAGTGTCAGGCTTTAGTTGAGAAGTTTAATGTGAGCCCTGTAATTATTGGGCTTGTTGGACCTCTATGGTTAAGGTTTGTAGCTTCAACTAGGATTACGGCTGATGAATGGGCAGACCAGGCTGTTCATGATTCCGAGGCTCACACACAAGGTGCGAAAAAAATTTATAAAATACAAAATCTCTGTTTTCACATGTTCTTGCGTTGGTTTAATTAGTTCAACACAAATCTTCAAAAAAAATTAAGAAAAAAAAAATGAAACAACTTCAACTCTACATATATAGCTAATTTTGTCTTGCAGTTGGAGGCTGTAGGATATTCAGTAAGAAAATTCGAAAGAAAAAAAGGTTTAATCATAGAGGACAGATATGCCATCATGACAAATTGTCATATAGTTTTTCATTGTCTTGTCTTTAACATGAATTTGAAATATTTTTTAGCTTAACTTTTTCCCGATTTGTAATTCAGGGGAAGAAGAGTTCAACGCTGTGTCTACATATGGACCGGAACCTGTTAATATTCATGGGAAGCGTGTAGTATATGTATGGTATAAATCTCTTAGAAGAACAATACCTGTATCTTGTTCTTTAGCTATCTCCTTCCTTGCTTGTCATGTGGCTAGGGAGGCAATTACGCCATCGGACATGCTGAATTGGACCCTTGAAGGAAAGCTTCCTTATTTTGCTGCTTTTGTTGAAATAGAAAAGCAGATTGGTTCTCACTCCGAGACATGCCCAATTTGTGTCAGTCGTATGTTCAGACCTATCAAACCCATTTCATCACAGAAGTTGGAGTCAATGGCAGCTGATGTTGCTCAGAAAATTTGTCTACAGTTGCCTCCGGTGAACTTCTATGCTATTGCTTCCCGCTATTTTAGGCAGTTATCTCTTCCGATTGGCAAATTTCTTCCTTTGGCATGCCGGATATGTGAATGGTCGACTCCTCCTGAACTGTATCTGTCAGCTAGTGATCTTAGAATTCCTACTCGTGCATGTGTCATGTCAATACTGATCGTGACAATACGGGTTCTTTATGGAATAAATGGTTATGGAATATGGGAATCCAGTCTGTCTAATCCCTATTGTTCATCATCCCGTGATAAGAATGAAGATACTGAATCTTTGAGCCATGTAAATACGAATGTTGATGAGGACTTATCTTCCACCAATTTTGAACCTTCTTATTCTAAGTCAGATGTTCTGGATTCTAAATTGAATGTTATGGAGCTTCTACATATTCTGGAAGCAAAGTATAGTGAACTGGATTATATGCATGGTAATAGTTTATAACACGTGTAATCTTGAACTGTAATTCAATTTTCTATTTAGTTTCTTAACATTAGAAGGCATAATTAATCTAGATTTTTGGCCTTGGTTTCACAGAATATTCCAACGACTTGCTGTCATACCTCCAGTATTGCAAGGATGTAGTTTTCTCTGGATTACAGTCATCAAATGAAGGTCCTTTAGAAAAAGAGTTGTTGGAGGAGTTCTGGGATTTTTATCAGAATAACAAGGTACTTGTAATTTGTCAACGTTATCCTGTAGGAAATGATAAATTAGCAACGCCAACTCTTCCTCTCTCCCCCAACTTTTGAGATTTAATATGATATTACATATACAGTTTTAACATCTTGTGATTTCAGGCTGCCGAAACATCAGATAACCAAAGCACTTGCAGTACATCACAATGTAGTGATCGTGATCAAGATTCAGCACGTGAAAATCGACCTTCAAAGGAGTGCCCCAGAGATAAGGCAATAAAGCAATTGAAGTTGGATATGGAAGACAACAAATTCTGCTATATTCCACCGAGGACTAAGGTCAAGAGGAAAGACTATCTACATTATGCTAGGAGAAGGGAAGACGTGTATATATATGCTGTTCATGCTGATTATTACATCTTACTCCGGTCTTGTGCTAAGGTTGCCCAAGTTGAAACCAGGATAATGCATATTGCAGTTTTGACTTTAGAGAGGAGATTGCAATGGCTCGAGAAGAGGGCCGATTCTTCGTTGCAGATGAAACTCAATCTTAACGATGCTTGCAGTTTCTGCAATAATGATTCTGTGCAAGACATTGGGGATGATCCTATGGATTTAAGTCTTTGATTGTATACTCTCTATCTCTCTCTCGCTCTCTCACACACACACACACGCACACACACACACACACGCACGCACACACACACACACACACACACACACACACACACACATGTCTAATCGTGTAACTGCGTGTTATTTATCGTTTTATACGTTATTATTAGGTTTGGGCTTCATTCCATCGATGCCGAGAGCCACGCTGATGAAAAAGTCGCGATGTATGCTGTACATCTCTACGGCAACATGGTATGAAATATTTCATTTTCCAGAATTGCATTTCAAAAATCATTCTGAACTTGAACTTGTTTACCCAAGTCTTTCTAAATCTCATTACTGCTGTTTTGATATTGGCTTTGTCTGGTTGAATCCAACCGATGATAAAATCGAAAGTTGGAAATATAAAGTCCAGAAGGCCGAAGAGTTGACATGATTTTCAGCATTGCTGCAGATTAACCTGAAAAGCATAGCTGAAAGTGGAACAAGGTTCGAACCAATATTTTACTTTCTTTTCGTGTGATATATTTTTCGAAAATCATGTCGAATTGATGTCTAACACAGAGGAATGGTGCAGCTATCTCGGAGCACTTCAATTACGATCTGGGAGTGTTGCTCTACGGATTGTGTCAAACTGGCTTTAGAATTATGGGATATTTCCGAATTGACCTCGCAAATTTATACGAGTATCTCAAGAAAATGATTAGTACAATTTCGTAAAAGATTGAGGATCAAATAGTTAATTAACAAAATGAAAGATAATCGAAGTTGTATGTATGTCAATAGTGTAAACTGTAATTAACAAGAAGGAAATCTAGCAAGTGGAGTGGAATTATATATACTAATACTAAAGAGGCAACTTTGTAATTTAGGCTTTCGACCCCTCCTCTTTGCTTAGATCACCTAATTGTTCACCTAATTTGCAATTTGGCCTCACACAATTTTGTACCAAAACAATTTAAATGGGGGTCAAGAGTACATATCTTATCCATCTAGGATTAATTAATATATCCAAATATCATAATAAAAAAAATATTTTTTCTGGCTCTAGTGAGCAAAATTTGGTGGGCAAGCTATATTTATGCCACCTTTGTAATCTCGAATAAATTAGTATTTCTCAGTTCTAACTTCCAGAAGCCGCCCCAACAACCTTCAACTGTACAATTTTCAACAGCACAACCAAACCCGAATACCCACCCGGATCATCTCGCGGACCTTTTCACAAATGCTCCGAGATTACTGCTGTTGCTTCTACGGAGCTCGGAGCTCCGACCCAACCGACGTCGCCGACCGCGATCCCGTCGTCTTAATTTCGGGTATCGCCGGTTCAATTCTCAATTCCAAACCGAAGAAGCTCGGGTTTGAGACCCGGGTATGGGTCCGCATATTGTTGGCTGACTTGGAGTTCAAGAAGAAGCTGTGGTCCATTTACAATCCCGATACAGGTTTTTTCTTTTCTCTTATTTTAAAACTGTAATCTTTATCTCCTTTCCTTTTTTTTTAGTAATTTATTTATTCTCTTGCAGGGTATACAGAGGCATTGGATGATAATACTGAAATTGTTGTGCCTCAAGATGATTATGGGCTTTATGCCATTGATATTTTGGACCCTTCCGTAGTAAGCTCTATTTTTAGTCATTTTGCTCTTCTGTTTTGTATTCCAGTAAACAATTTGTTCATCTCAATTTAGAAAACATGGTTCTCGAGCTATTCCGATTTTATTTAAAGAGATGTTCATTTGTATTTGTGTTTGTGACTGAATTTATTGTGCTCAACCAGAAACTGGGATGCATACACTCTGCAGTTATTAAGCTATTATTATTGGCTCCGAGTACCGTAGACTCTTCACACCTCCATTATAAAACAATGTCTTATATTGTGTTTTCTTGACATTCCAGCTTGTGAAATGTCTGCATTTGACCGATGTGTACCATTTTCATGACATGATTGACATGCTTGTTGGATGTGGGTACAAGAAAGGAACAACGTTGTTCGGGTATGGGTACGATTTTCGTCAAAGCAATAGGTAAAACAATGTACCTGCTTAATTCCTACTGTGGTGCGTTTCTATTTCGACGTGCTATGTGTATGTGTATTTGAACTTGTTACATTTTCTTTTATCAGATATTTTAGGAGGATTACTACCTATTTGTTGTATGGCTCAGAATTGGTCAGTTAATGGACGGCCTAAAAGAGAAACTGGAGGCAGCGTATAAGGCTTCGGGAGGAAGGAAAGTCAACATAATTTCACACTCAATGGGTGGACTGCTCGTCACGTGCTTTATATCTCTTCATAGTGAAGTATGAAAAATTCTTTATTTTAATTTCCAAAACCCCGATTACCCTAACACTTGTATAACTGTTTTATAGTTTTTGAACTATTGCTAATGGAAACTTAATCCGAGACTTAACCTTCAAACTGCAGATCTTCTCGAGGTATGTGAATAAGTGGATTACCATTGCCACTCCCTTCCAAGGTAATCTTTGCACTTCGCTTTTATCAATTCTAATTTCGTCTTGCTTAATTAGATCTTTTCTTTAGATTAATATTTTCGTGCAGAAATTGGATGTTAGATTTCCTGTTTGCTTCTGCAGGTGCTCCAGGATGCATCAATGACTCTATACTTACCGGATTGCAGTTTGTTGACGGTTTTGAAAGCTTCTTTTTCGTATCAAGATGGTCAATGCATCAACTGGTAATCAACCTCGTTCAATAAATTTACGTTAAATTACAACAGTAAAATTGTGTTTATACTTTCATAATGGGCTTCAGAAGTACCCTTTCTCGGTTTTGAGTTCTTGATTATTTTTACATTTCTGATTTTTTCAATTTTCATATTGTGTCGCAAACTATTTTGCAAAAATAGCTGGTAGAGTGCCCGTCTGTATATGAGATGTTGCCAAACCCTGATTTCAATTGGAAGAAGCAACCTGAGATTCACGTATGGAGAAAGCACTCTAATGATGGAGAATCTTCAGTTGAATTGGAAACGTATGGCCGTAATGAATGCGTGTCTCTTTTTGAAGAAGCATTAAAAAACAATGAGGTACTTTCTTTTTAGCTTGAATCTGTATCAGGAACCGAGTGTGTGTTTCCCTCTTATCTTTTCAAAATCCATCATGCATTACAGTTACTGATTTTTTAAACCTCGATTTTGTTATTATTTTTTTCTGGTCAATGGCATGCACACACGTTCGTTGATATTTATAGTGTCTTTCTGAACAAATCAACAAGGCATTTGAATTTGGATCTGACGAGGCAACAGTTACGACTTTTTTCCTTCATATATTGCAGCTTAATATTGGTGGAAAAACAGTGGCTCTCCCTTTCAACGTTGCAATTCTTAAATGGGCTGCTACAACTCGACAACTTATCAATAAAACTCAACTTCCGAAAGGAGTTTCTTTCTACAACATATACGGAACATCTTTCGACACACCTTTTGATGTTTGGTAGGTAGCTCAAAATATCTCTTTATTTTAATCTCTACATGCCAATTATTCAATTTTGGCACAATTTTCTTAATGATGGCTTTCGAACTTTGCCAAGAAACAAGATATGCGCGTATGAATTTCAAACGCTTGTTTTGAACTTTGTTTTGCCAAGATTAAGGAAATATTTGGTTAGGCGACCAATGATGATATATCATATTAATATATTTAAACATTTTGTCTCCGTTTGCAGCTACGGTTCTGAATCTACTCCCATTGACGATCTATCGGAAATATGTCACACATTGGTAAACACAACTTATTTATTTCTCATCATCTCTTATATATATAGACTGATTTTTATTTTTGGTAATAGTCTCATTAACTGTGTTACTTCAATTTACTTCAGCCAGAATACTCGTACGTAGACGGTGATGGAACTGTCCCCTCAGAATCAGCAATGGTAAGACATTGAATAAAAGAGCACTCGGTACTTAAATTTCCATAAATTCGATTTTACATTAGTATACGGACGACATACACAAATATGAAATTGCAGGGTGATAATTTTGAAGCAGCGGAAAGAGTGGGAGTAAGTGCAAGTCACCGAGGACTATTAACAGACGAGAGCGTGTTTCAGCTTATCCAGAAGTGGTTACAAGTCTCTCCCAATACTAAGAATTCTAATTACACTTCTAAAGTTATGCATGCATACTCTACTTAATTAGTACTACTATAATTATACTAATTTAATACACCTAGTAATAATAAATACACTGTTGTTCTTACTTCCTCCTTCTGCATTGCACATATTTGGCACACGCGAACATATATGTAACACAAGTTCGACGATCGCTAATTTGGATTTTTATATTTAATATTAGTATTCTTGCCACGTCAGCATTGATCATCATCATCATCCAGCTAAATCCTTAGCTTATACACAACCGTTTGATCTTCGTCCAGCTGAGAGCAAATCCATGATCATTCATCATCATCACTTATGTTGCTCTATTTGATTCGAGGTGGGTCGTATCCCTCTACTAATACGATATCCAGACTAATCAAACATGGAAAAACGCAGGAAATACTAGATTGTAGGGCCCCAAGCCAGCTTTGCTTATTAAAAAAATATGAAATATATATATATATATATATATATATATATATATATATATATATATATATATATATATATATATATATTAAAGTTAGTTGTTAATGCAAGATCTTGTTGAGAAAAAACTGAATCTGCGTGCTTCAAGCGCCATGCACGAGCACACTGATATACCACAAACACACAGAAATTAAACACACACACACACAGACATGTATATGTGTATGTATGTATATAATATATATAAAAATGAATGCATGCATTGAAAGGAAAGAAAGATTTGGAGAGGTGAAACTTTCAAGAAGGCAGCTCATGTGGTCCAAGTCAAAAAAATAAGGTGATTTTGGAATCCCGACAACATACCGGTTTTCCAGGTTTTTATAATTAGTTTTTGATCAAACACACACACACACACACTAAAGAGATAAGAAAACGAGCATTCCGATGACTTTGCTATGCCTTAACTAAAAAGAATAAAATAATCATTTTAAGACACAGTCACAAACAGTAGTACGCATGGGAAAAAAACAAACAAACACACACACACACACAAATATAATGAGTGTTTTCCCCTTGCAAATCCCTATTTTTTGAGATTGCTTCCAATTAAATCTGGGCACGTTTTCAAGTTATTTTGTTTTTCATTTTTTGAAATATAATCTAATTAATATAATTAAATTATATATGGAGTACTTTTTTTTCTTTCTAAATTATAGATCAACATGAATTACAGTACTAGAAAGTTAATTAGTATCAACACTTAGCTTATTGATCCCATGGATATATGCTTAACTTTTTACGACAAATTAAATATATTTTTCAAATATTTCTTCAAATAAAATTGAAGAACGTACACATATGCATGCATGTATACACACATGTCGACCTGCATGTTGAATGACTCATTAAGGAAAATATAAAAACCAGATAATTAGATTAATTTTTTTTAAAGGAATATAATTAATTTGATGAGGATAAATGTATATTTATAAGATGAGATTGATTTGCATTTAAGAATTTGCAATTAATAACAGCTCAAATCAAATCTTTTTTTTTTTTTTTGACTAAAGCTCAAATCAAATCAAACAAGCTAATAAGTACTAAATATAATTGGGGAAATATGCAATACCCCCCTCATTTGAAAAATATTTTGAATTAAACCCAATTGACTTTAAAGACTTTTCCCATAACCCAAATTCTAATCTAAATTAGTGAGACCCCCCTTATCAGATATGATAAGACTAAAATGCCCCTATGTGTTAGGGTTTTAATTTTATTCCTCACACGTTCACACTCTTTCTCTCACGTTCACTCTCTCTGTTCTCTTTTTTTTTTTTTTTTTTCTTTGCAGATTTGTATTACCGGTGCCGCCGTTCTCCTTCGAGATTTACACCGGTGCCGCCGTTCTCCTTCGAGATTTACACCGGCGTCGCCGCCCTCCTTCTCCGTTTCACACCACCGCCATTATCCACTCACCTAACCGCCGATCACAGCCGCCGCCTAGGGTTCCGCCGTCAAACCTCCCAAAAAACTCATGTTGTATGGATATGTAGGTCTGTGTGTGTGTGTGTTTTGTATGTGTATGTGAAATATTGTCTCTCTCTTTCTCTGTTATGTTTTTTTTTTCTTGAGATCTGTCTCTTGTGATTTTTAGATTTTTGGATCTCTTGCGACTTTGTATGTGGGTCTGTGTGTATATGTGTGAAATGTAGGTGTGTGTGTGTGTGTGTGTGTGTGTGTATGTGTGTTTTGTATATGCGTGTGTGTGTTCTGTATATGTGTGTGTGAAATATTGTATGTGTGTGTGTGTGTGTGTGTGTGTGTTCTGTATATGTGTGTTCTGTATATGTGTGTGTGTGTGTTCTGTATATGTGTGTGTGTGTGTGTGTGTGTGTGTGTGTGTATGTGTGTGTGTGTTCTGTATATGTGTGTGTGTTCTGTATATGCGTGTGTGTGTTTTGTATACGTGTGTGTGAAATATATGTATGTGTGTGTGTGTGTGTGTGTTCTATATATGTGTGTGTGAAATATTGTTTTGTGCATGTGTTTTATTTCTGTATTTTTTGAATTTTTTTTTTCTTTTCAGATCTGTATTACAGTTTTAGATTTGAACAACGGTAGTAATATGACTATAGTTATATTCGAATATGACTATTATTGAATATGACTGTAGTCATATTCGAATATGTTCTATTTTATCGTTTCATGTTGACTTGTAATAACAAGATTCAAATTATGATTTTTTGTGTGGATGTTGATTGGATTGTTTTCGTAAATAATAGACAATCTTTGTTGTCGTCTTTTTTTTTTTTCCAGATAGAACAACAGTAACATGACTATAACATGACTATAACATGACTATAGTCATATTCGAATATGACTATTGTTGAATATGACTGTAGTCATATTCGAATATGTTTTATCTTATCGTTTCAAGTTGACTTAGAATAACAAGATTGAATTGTGATATTTTTTGTGGATGTTGATTGGATTGTACCACACAATATAATCGGATTTTTTAAGTTAAAAATGTAAAAAACTGCAATATAAAAAAAGAATATGACTACAATTGAAATAGTCACATGCATGTAGTCACATTCGGCCTAATAAATCTGTTGAGAAAAAAAAATCAATTTTTTGTTTTAAAAAAAAATATTTTTATTAAAAAAATATTAAAAAAAATAAAAAAAATAAAAAAAAATAAAAAATGCTTATATCCGAAATAATAAATAATTTTTTTTTATTTGGTTGCAGATTTTTAGGAATTAGGAAAAAAAAAACAAAAAAATGAATAATTGGAACAAAATGTGCTAATTGATATAAGGGTAGTATTGGGAATAAAATTTCTGAGGGTTTATCACAAAGAAAGATTTAAGGGCTGGACATATCACTATTTATTAGCGAGATGAGGGGCTTATCGCTAATGACCCCAATATAATTATGCATTATATTAATTAATGAAACAGTAATTGTTACCGAGGCGGCACGCACGGGTGCTCCGACGATTTCTCCAATACAATTAATCCCACTTCCCCACCAAGCTAAGGCACCACTCTCTCTCTCTCTCTCTAGATCTCTCTCTCTAGATCTCTCTCTCTAGACTCTCTCTCTCTCATATGAATATGATCGATGGTCAAAAGTGATGAATTGAAGGAGTAGTCTTTGATCTTTGACTGTTAATTAAGTAGTCTCTCACACTTATATTAGTCACATGCATGTAGACAATGTCATGATTATATCTATTTATATTACCGAGAGAGAGTAATATTCATTTTTTAACCTTTTACCAATTACTACTACTACTCCTTTTTACCATCCATGCATTACTTATAATAATGCAACAAATTCTGATAGGGTGGCAATTTGTTCTTTTTTTTTTTTATTCTCTTCTTCTTCTTCAACGGTCAAACTTAGCTATGATATATAATTATATTTTTGCACCCTTCGAGATATATAATACATTTTCTCCCTGTCTCTGATCTCACACACTCACGGTGTATTATATTGGCTGATTATATTGGAGAATTGAATTAGTTAATCCAATATAATGTCAGGGCCTTCTGTTCGGTAATTGGTCACTACTAAAATTAAATTTTAATTTATTACATATATAGTACTATAGTAGAAAGGAAATTGATTATTATCAAGTAACATTATATGATTATATTAGTGCGTAGGAGTAGGAGGTCACTAAAAGGGAAATTTATATATATTAATTAATTATGAAAACTATAAAGAAAAATCATATTTAATTAGTACTAAAATGATGCGATCTCTTGTGTATCATAAGATTTCTTTACTGAACGTAAGAAAACTCTTGTTTATTATTTCTCTTCATTATAAAACGCTAGCACAAGACGACTATTTAAAGATAATAAAACCCTAGAATCCTAATCTAACTAGGAAAGATAATTACCTAAACTAATAAAATACTTAATATTCCCCTAATCACTAAACACACGACTATATATATATCCTAAATATACTAACTCACGCCATATATATATTTAAATATATCAATCTAATCTAATTAATAATAAAATATTAACTAACTAATAATTAAACGATATATTTAATAATATATCGTATCAAACCACCCCTCTTGAAATGAACCTTGTCCTCAAGGTTCGAGTCAATTTGGTCCTTCTCCTTTGCGTTTCCACCTATGTTTGACTTCATCGACTTGCTTATCAACTTGCTTCCCGATTGACTCCGAAAAACACGATGAACGACCAAATTTTTTAACACATTGTTCATGCTGATCCAATGAAATTCCAAAGGCCATTGTAGCGAAAATATTCAATCTTTTTCCCGACAAATCAACCTTCTCAATTGCCTTCTCAAATTTCATCTCATCCAAACTGACCATCGGTTCTTCGTCTTCTTTCTTTTGAACACCATGGAAATTTCCTAATATCCATTGTGTCTCTTCGTTCTCCTCCCTGGTTAATTTCTCGTCTTCATCCCACTTTACCTCAGTTGAATCCGATTCTTCTTCTTCCGGCGAACTCACAAAAATTTGGGGTTCTTCGAAAAAATCATCGTCGCTCTCTTCCTCTTCCTCCGGGAATAGGCTCGGCAGCGGCATCGGCAGTGGCGGTGACGGGCGGCGGTCCCTTCGGCTTTTGTGATGGCGTTGACGTCGTCCTTGACTTTGTTCGAGCAATTTCTGAAAATCAATCCGTAATTTCTCCACGGATTTCTCCAATCGCTCCAACCGTCTTGTTTCTGACATCATAATTTTCACAAAGTTTTGATGTGATCTCAACTTTGCTCCAGCTTAGCTTTGATATAATCTCTACTTTGCTAACGAAGCGTTGGTGTTATCGCAACTTCGCTCTGATACCAATTGATGCGATCTCTTGTGTATCATAAGATTTCTTTACTGAACGTAAGAAAACTCTTGTTTATTATTTCTCTTCATTATAAAACGCTAGCACAAGACGACTATTTAAAGATAATAAAACCCTAGAATCCTAATCTAACTAGGAAAGATAATTACCTAAACTAATAAAATACTTAATATTCCCCTAATCACTAAACACACGACTATATATATATCCTAAATATACTAACTCACGCCATATATATATTTAAATATATCAATCTAATCTAATTAATAATAAAATATTAACTAACTAATAATTAAACGATATATTTAATAATATATCGTATCATAAAATATGATATATGATTCAAACTTTTCAGCAAATTAATTAATGCATGCGAATAATTAGGGTTCTCATTAGTTAATCTCTGAATGAGTGAAGTAGCTAATCGAATTGTTGCTGATTTTTTTACAATTCTTTTCTTTTTGCCTTATAATTATTGTGCAGAGGATGTGTCAAATTACTTATTATTCTGCAGATCAGGATATAGCTTAATTAGGCGCAGAAGGAACAAAATTTATAAAACCAGTTTGTCCCCATAATAAACAGTCTTGAAATTAAGAAAAGTACTAAATATAGCCCGCAAGACAAGGGTATGTGTCCTCTTACGTACAGGGGCACATGATAGTGGATAATATAGTAATTTTACATTTAATGTTAAGCATTAATCCTTCAACAACATATCAAGCTTCCAGTTTACTAGCTAGCTAGCTAGCTACGAGTATGATATATATGCAACATATATATATATATATATATATATATATATATATATATATATATATACATGTATGTATGTATATATAACATTGCTATTGTAGTACATGCATGAGTTGTTGTGGTTTTTTGGACTGACCTCGCTGAGAATTTATCAGCTATATATATATATATTAATTATCACCATATAACTGTACGCAATAGCAGGCAACAGTACAGTTCAATAATATTATTTTGTTTGATATGGTGCTCGTGCGGTGTGTACGTACCCTTATTGTCATTAATTCTTTTTTTTTTTTTTTTTTGCGAAGGGGAAATTAAGTAGTTGCAAACCCTAAGTTTAATGATAATTTATTATTAAAAGCTAGGAATTATAGTATATGAGTACCAGTGGAAACTTTATTATAAAAAATAAATAAAGAAGTCTTGTATTCCAATTTGAAGGCACTTAATTTTAATGTTGCAAAACTTCACTTGTTGTGAAATGACGATTATGCCCCTCATCAACCCTAGAGAGAGAGAACATAGAATTAAAATGTCCACTTGTTTGTGTGTGAAAGACTGTGCATATAAACATCTCCACTTTGCTTTGTTAACAGAGAGTTTTTCCTTTCATTTTTTGGACCCTTGTTCTTCTTCTTCTTCTTCTCTTCTTCTTCTTCTTCTTCTTCTTCTTCTTCTTCAAACTTGATGCATTAATAATTCTACTTATACACTGAGTAGAATTATCAACCGACAAAAGAAAAAAAAAGGGGGTATTAACTATTACGTAATTGGATCGATGAATAATAACTGGTTATTAGGGTTCCCCCTTTCAGCTCAACAAGTACTCCAACAACATCAGTCACAAAATAATAATTCAGATAATAATCACTTGGCTTTGAATTTCAATGGCTCTGATCAAATCTCAGTTACATCTGCAGGTGGTGCTACTGTTGATGAATCATCATCATCGTCATGTTTCGATCATCTGATTCCTTGTCTCAAAAACCAACTCCCACCCCCAAACCCTCATTTTCCCTTTTGCCAACCTTTCAACAGCACTAACTCTCATCACTCTCAAGGTTAGTGCTTTTTTATTTAATTATTATTGATTTTAACTTAATTCATGCAGAATGACAAGTTTTTTATTATTGCTTTAATTGTGATGGGTTTTTTTTTTTTTTGAAATTTGCAGATTGGAATATGAATTCTGTATCATGCAGCAGTAGCAGCAGCCACAACTTAGATAATAGTAGTAATAATAATAATAATCAAAACAGCAGTCCGAAACTCGAAAATTTTCTAGGGTTTGGTGGCCACTCTTTCGCCGACCAGCTTCAACAACACAATAACCTAATCTGCAACAATACTTACACTAATATGTACCAACAAACTCAGGCCGCCCCCGCAGCCACAACTAATAATAATAATAATAATAATAGTAGCATCGGCCTTTCCATGATCAAGAACTGGCTCAGAAACAACCCCTCAGCCGCCAAGTCCACCGGCGGAGGCGGTGTGCAGACACTGTCGCTTTCCATGAGCACGGGGTGCTCACAGTCACAGACGAGCTCTCCTTTACCACTAGTTGTGGTCGGCAATAATATTGCAGCAGCAGCGACGGAGATCACGAGCTGTACATCTGAAAGCAGCAAGGACGGTCAAAGTGGTGCATTATTGGAATCAGTGCCTCGGAAATCTGTAGAGACGTTCGGACAAAGGACCTCTATTTACCGCGGTGTAACAAGGTTTGTACGTAATTGTATTTGTATTTGTATATGTACGATCTCTCTCTCTTGTTTCTCTCTCTAGGAGGCTATAGGTTTTCTGATTTGCAGGCATAGATGGACAGGCAGATATGAGGCACATTTGTGGGACAACACTTGTAGAAGAGAGGGTCAAACCCGTAAAGGAAGGCAAGGTATATATATATCCCTTAGCTTTTTTTTTCCTTTTTAATCTTTCAGCTCCCATTATCATATCATTGTTATTATTTCATTTCATTTTTTTTTGTCTTCTTTTCAAATCTGCCTGCTTTGGGGGCCGGGGTGATTAAATATATATAATCTTACTGCATGCAGTTTACTTGGGTAAGTATTTGTCATTTTTCATATATATATAATATATCTCTTCATGTAATTACTACATTTAAAAAAAATGTGATGATATATATTAATACAATTTAAATAATAATGCAGGAGGTTATGATAAGGAAGACAAAGCAGCTCGATCTTATGATTTAGCAGCACTCAAGTACTGGGGAACCACCACCACTACCAATTTTCCGGTTATTTATTCATTACTATATATTATACACTAATATTCAAATAATTAATTAATTGCAAGCTAGCATTTGTTACAAGTAATTCTCTTTAATTGGTGTTAATTTTCAATATTATTAATCATTTATATAGATTAACAACTACGAGAAAGAAATAGAGGATATGAAGCACATGACAAGGCAGGAGTATGTAGCATCATTAAGAAGGTATTAAACTATATATATACTACTTTATATACTTTATATATATACATACATATATATATAGTAGATGCATGCATGCATAATGTATATATTGAGCTGATCTCATGCCAAAAATTAATATTTTTCATGCAGGAAAAGCAGCGGATTCTCCCGTGGGGCGTCGATATATCGAGGAGTAACGAGGTAATTAATTAATACATTCGTTCTACCTAGCCAGTACTTCATTTTTTGTCATTAATTAATTTCATATTCCATTGCATGAATGTAATAATCAAGACTTTGTATGTATACATATAATTAACAGACATCACCAGCATGGAAGATGGCAAGCAAGGATTGGTAGAGTTGCAGGGAACAAAGACCTTTACTTGGGAACTTTCAGTAAGCAACTTTTTTCATAATTGTTTCCATATTATCTAATTAACCACACAATTATTATTAATTTCTCCAACATCATTAATTGCTTTTTAATTACCTGCAAATTAAATAAATGTTTTCGGTTAATTTCTTGACGATCATAAGGCACTCAAGAAGAGGCAGCAGAAGCATACGACATAGCGGCCATCAAATTCCGAGGCCTAAATGCCGTCACGAATTTCGAAATAAACCGATATGACGTCAAAAGCATAATGGAGAGCACTACTTTACCAATCGGAGGAGCTGCAAAAAGGTTAAAAGACGCTGAAAATGCCGAGAATATGGCTCTGGAATTGCACCGTGCTAGTTATAACGACGGGAATGGGAATACAAATGCCTGGCCTACCATTGCATTCCAGCAAGCAATATACCCTTATAATTCCCATCAAAGATTATGGTGCAAACAAGAGCAAGATAATAATCAAGAGATGATTAGTCATGGTAATTTTAGTGAAATTAATCATCAGCTTCAACTGGGGAACAACAACACGCAGAATTTCTTGCAGCCTTCTCTTCTGATGCACAATGTTATGGAGCAGAGATCGGTTTCTAATGCCGGAGTTTATGGGAATAGTGATTCCGGAGATGATCGTGGGAATGGATTTGCGATGCCGATGATGGGGACTGTGATTGTTCAAGATGACGGTAATGATTATGTGGGGAATATTCATGAGGGCATGTTTGGATCAATGACAACGACGGCAGATGCCAGTTATCAACAACATGCACGGAATTATTTGTATTATCATCAACAATCTCAGGAATCGTCGTCGAATAATAACTGTGACAGCTGGAATCATAGTATTCCTATTGCTGTTCCAACTCTTGCAGCGAGGAATATCAACAATGTGGATTCGTGTAATGGAGCTTCGACTTTTACTGTGTGGAACGATACGTAAAATTTGCAAAATTAATCAAGAGGAATTATTAATGCCACATCATAAAGGATGGATGTACACATTACTACTAACTTAGTTTTTCTCTTCCTTCAGAATTCAGACAATTTGTTTTATCTTAGGTTTGCAGCTTTAGGAGTAAGAAAATTTCATTAGGACAATATGAGTAGTGGAGTTCATCATTAGCCAGTGAAAACTGCTATGAATTTTCGGAACTTTTGATTCATTTTGTCGTCGGAAAGTACGTATGTAGTAGTACACCAGGCTTTGTAATTCGTACCTTATAATATAAAGAACGGTTTTTTTATATATTAGAAACCATGGAACTAAAGGGAAGCCAAGAAAAACTCTTTCAATGATTAAAATGTTATAGAAACCGACACATTTTCGCCTTTTCCTATCAACAGAGCTCCTACACGATTTACAAAACAATCCTCCCACACACACACACACTTTCGTTCGGATGGAGGAAACGAGACAACAATAACAAACGACCGTAATGCCCTTCAGGTATCAAGTCAAACTCGAGACAGTAGTCAAAGGTTATATATAGAAAAAAAGTCAACTACCTAATTTGAATGCATCGACAAATAAGCCTAAGCAAACACCGGCTTTCCAATAGTTTACCATCACCACCAAAGACTGCAATCTGCTGCTAGAGAGGGGCTTTTTGTAGACAAGCATTCCAATGCCTTCAATGGCGGCAACTACGATTCCGGCCACAAGTACATCCCAATCACCTGTTTGGCCGAGGATTGTGGCTAGAGCATTAGCGGTGTAGAAACCTAGGAGCAGTAGAAATACCTTCATAGGAAAGTTCTTCCGAGCGGAGTTTAGTTTACTCAGTAGCTGTCTGCCACCAGCACCGACTATTCTGCCCAAACGAGTTTCGCCTAGACCACCGGAGTTGTTTTGATTCAGGTTGTCTTGGTTGTTGTTGGCTGTAAATCCATCGGTGTTCAACGCAAATGCTATTTTCAATCCTTGTCTACAAAAATGTGAAAAAGCTGGATTAAGGTTGTGTTTGAAATGTTTTTTGAAAAGATATTACGAGCCTTTTTTGGCTTATAATCTGTTTTTTAGTGTCTGCAAATGCAACTTTTGCTCTTATTTAGAGTAAGTTGTTTAAGCTATAATCTGAAAAGCATTACCGCAACAGCTTTTTCGGTTTAAAGCTGCATTGGACATTAGTACCCTTATAATTTTTTTTGATCTAAATCCAGTTTATAAGGTCATTTTAGAGATTTATAGCAAAAAAGATGAAAATTTGAAGTTTGATACGCAAACAGATCAACTTATTTTGATATGGAATTTGCAAACATCCTCGAGTTTTTGAGAATAAGCTAATATATCGAAGTTTTACTCACAAGCACCAACTGCTACTTTTTCAAAAGCTTTCGCAAATACCAACGAAGGCAGTTATAGTAGTTTCAATAATCATAATCATAGTTTAGTTCAAGAACGTACCTCTTTCTTGAAGTTAAACCAAGTTTATTTGGTGTATGTCTAGAGAAATTATGAGCATAATTCAGACCGCCACAACTATGCCTGAAAAACAATCCTGGTCTCTCGAATCTTTCATTAACAACGAGAGACATAGAATGCAACGTCGTTATATCCATTTGGCAGGCCATCAACTGCACATTATTACACATAAAAAAAGGACAAATTTAAAGCCTCGGAGAATGCACGACCTAAAAGAAGAAATCGCTAAAAATATATGTATATGTACTCAAGTACATTCCACCCATATATCGGATGAATGTACGAGAAATAACAGCAGTTAGGGTATCAAATTCATTTTTCATGGGATTAGATATCCAAATCCAGCATTACCAAACACCCCCTTCTGAGCTCAATTGTAATAACAATAACAAGATTTTACATTTCGACAACCACCTTGTTTGCATTAAAATAAAGCTATGTACTATGCAATCCAAAAAAAAAATACAAGGATGAATTACCTTACCTGCAAAATAATGGCAGCTCCAACATTTAATAGCCAGAAATTATGAGCACAGTTGAAGAAGGAGAATCAAAACCGCCAAGAAACTGATACGGAATCTGCAAATTCAATCGAGGATACAAAAATTAAAGTAAAAACAATCATAAGCATACAAATGAAATGGATAACACTAATAAGAGGCTAATGATTCAAAAACTTCATCTTTCGTGTGGGTTTTGAGATTGCTAGGAACTAAAATTGAGCGAATAATTGAACACCCACCAGTAGGAAGTGGTCCTCCGATAAGAGAATTGAATTCCGGCGCGTGTGTGTATGTGCGTTTTGTGCGTGTAATAGTGTGTGTGTGGAAAAACAGAGGTTCGTTAAAACCGATCCTGTTTCTCTCTCTAGTTTTTTTTTTTAACCTGCAACACAAACCACAAGTGCTAGGGGTCGTTTCAAGCTTAAAAGTCGCTATTAGCCAATCAGCGATTTTCTGTAAAGCTTTTCAAAAGTCAAATCTTTCCAAAAAGCGTGCTTTTGTTCTAAATAAATCGCGTTTTACGAAACTCCTGCAAAATATTGAAAGACAACTCCAGTACCAGAGCCAGCATTGCAAGAAGGAGAGAGAGAGAGAGGAGAGAGAGAGAGAGAGAGAGAAGAATGAGGAGAAAACGGAGGGGAGGAGGAATGGTAAACGGGATTCCGATCACTATTGTATTCCTGTTATTCGTCGCAATTCGATTGCCGCCATCATCGGCAATCTCTACCGACAACAGCGTCGATGGGAGTGGCGATAGCAATAATAGAGTGGCGATAGAGCTGGTGGGAGGTCCCGACGATGATCTGGTGTGGGTGGTGCAGCTATCCGATCTCCACTTCAGCGTGCACCGCCCTGAGAGGGCTGCGGAATTCAATCAGATTGTGGGGCCCGCACTCTCCTTCATCAAGCCTTCGTTAGTCCTCATCACTGGCGATCTCACTGGTCAGTTTTTGCTCCACTGTTTTTTTTTTTTTATGGTGTTCTTCAATTGATTGGGGAAAATCATTGATTTTGTGATTTTGAAAGATGTTTGGGTAATAAATCTGTCTCAATTGCTACTATGATAATAAAGTTTGTTTTTATTTTGATGTATGAACTAAATGATTGATTAGAAGAGCCCTTCCTTTGATTTGGGTTTCTCTATTTTGCCGATTTCACGATTAATTTAGGAAATTAAGTGAATTTGCCATACATTGGAGCCTCATTGATGCTTAAACACATGAATAACGTCTTCAAACGAACTTCAAGTGTTTTCAATCTATACAACGCCATTTACGTTACATAGAGTTTTTACTGTTACATTTCTTCCAGACGGCAAAAGCAGGGATTTATTAACAATGAAACAAGACGAAGAGGAGTGGATCGAATACAAGAACGTCATGCATGAAGTTGTCAAGAGAAGTGGACTTAACAAAACCAAATTTTACGATGTTCGAGGAAATCATGACAACTTTGGAGTTCCTGTAATTGGTGGATCCTTTGATTTTTTCTCGAAATACAGCATCAATGGACAGCTACAAAGGACCCGAACAGTCAATAGCATCACTATTCAGGTTTAATATATCTTTCTGCTGCTTTTTTTCTTTTCTTTTTTTAAGATTAAATTGATGTTGTATTAGCTAAGGTAAATAAGATTTAATAATGCATGCAGACCAGCAAACGGAAGCTTCTTTTCGTTGGTTTTGACAGCGCGACGAATTCAGGTTTACGGGGCCCCACTAATCTCTTTGGACACCCTACAGATGAAATGTTGGAAGAAATAGAAACCGAACTCTCGCAATGGGATTCTCATTCATCTCAGCCAATTACCAAAATATCCTTCGGCCATTTCCCCCTTTCGTTTTCTGCGGCCACAAATTCCGGAAAGACATTGAAGGATATTTTCACGTTTCACTCGTTAGCTGCTTACTTATGCGGCCATTTGCATACAAAATTCGGAAAGAATTTAAAGCGGCATCATAGTGCTCAATATTCCAACCAGTTATTCCAATTGAACGGTCATCGAACACCTTCAAAGAACACCTCTTATTGCCCCACAAAAATCAATGAATTCTGGGAATTGGAAATGGGGGATTGGAGAAAGAGTAGAGCCATGCGAGTTTTAGCTATCGACAGGGGTCGTATTTCATTCGTCGATATAGACTTCGAATTTGGAGCCAAGAAAACTATCATACTGCCGACATTTCCTTTGGACTCTCGCTTCGATTCACTATCATATGAAAACTATAAATGTGGGAACCACGACCCTTTATTGTATGATGCCATAAGAGCTCTTGTTTTCTCTACTTCTCCAATTGTATCGGTTTTGGCTAAGGTATACGATTCTAGCTCCGGAAATCTGATTCTTGTGTTAGATACACCAATGAAAAGGCTTAGTGGGTCTCGCGGTGATCTTTATGTGGCCCCGTGGAATATTCTTGCTTTCGAAGATCCATCTCCTGAGCGATACTTACTTCAAATAGAATCAACTGATATAATGGGTCGATTAACTGTCACTGAACTCAGACCATTTTCGATAAGTGGAACCCCTGCTAGGTTCAAATGGAGTTGGAAAGAATTTATTGTGATGGGTTGTCAATGGGACTCTTTGTACTACCCTATACTATGGTGTTTTTACGGTTTAGTCCTTCCGATTCTTCTCATCCCAAAAGTACTACTCTCTTGTTCAAAGAGGCGGTATACATATAGACATTTTAAAGCTAACAAGAGCTTCGTAAATTGCTTTTCTTGGGTATTTACGGAACTATACGATGTTCCTCTTGCATGGTTCTCTATGATAGGTTACCTTTTTTATCTTATATTGTGCCCTTGGTTTTATGGTCAAGTGTTCACGCAAAGTGGAGGAGAAAGGGTATATATGACTTTTAGAGGTTGGGTTTCGAGATTCGATAGTATGGGGAAGATAGAAATTGTTGGATCTCCGGATGTAATGGTGGTGGTTCTTCCTCATATGTTTTTTGTAGTTCTTCCCTCGATTGTGTTGATTATTATGTTGGCTGTTGAAAGTGGGATTTATCGTGATTATATTCTCTCTATTTCGAGTAAGAAAAAAGACGACCATGATAGTTCGAATAAGGAATCTGCCTCGTTCAACAGGGCATCAGAAACTACTACACCTAAGCGGTGGCGTAGGAAGTTGTTCCTTGTGGTTTGTTTGGCTATCCTCTTGAAGCATTTCAAGGTATGAGTTTATTTTTTCCAATGAAATTTCATCTTGAGAAACGTTTTTTCTCTTTACAAAATGCAAGTGCAATAAAGGTTCAATTTTTTTACGTAGTTTATTTTGCATTTTTGTTTACTAACGAGTAATGCTGAATATTGCAGAACTGTGTATCTCTAATGAAAGCATACGAGATGAACCCAATCATACATTTCCCGGTCTACAGCCTGGTGATTCCACTATTGTTGGCTTATACTATTTGGAAAACCGAGAAAAACTCGAGTGGCATTTCCACCAGGTAAGGCCGTCATCAATCCTTGGAAGTGTTATTTTACACTTGCAGTTCGATGGAATATTAGATTTCAGCTAGATTGGATCCATTCTATATAAAATTCTATGCACGAAGATGTATTTCAACGAGAATAGTTGCTCAAGAGAAGATACAGCGTTTCGTGTTACTTCAATAGGAAGATGAATTAAGTCATCTATAGTTAATTTTTGTATGTGAATCATCTATAGGTTCTACGTTAATGCTTATTCTGCTTACTTATTGGCGAGAGAAATATAGGGGAGAGAAATTTAGTTGGTTACTTATTCTTATTTATGTGTAAGCAAATTCGGCACCTGCTGCCACTCTGTGAGAAATTTCAAAATGATCTAAATTCGGCGAGTTATTCTTATTTATACATATAAGGTGAAATTCAACGAGACTTTGAAATTCGAGTAGCGTTTTGTATCGTAGTCTAAACAGGTAATATGTATTCAATCAGTCAGTTCCAGTAATCACCATTACAATCAACATACTCATTATTAACATCAATCTACCTAACAAATATTTAATTTAATGACTGTATAATATACAACACAAGAATACTCGTGGGGAATCTATATTCGATACAGATACACACAATCGAATGTTCCATACAAAAATACTCGAAGAGTAGAGAGGGATTCACCTCCCCCCTAGCTGCTGACACATCTCACAAGCAGTGGACGATCGAGCGTTTGCGTAAGTGCAGTATTCACATATCCAATGGCCAGAATCATCTATGTTCTTAGAACTGCTTGATCTCGATGCACTTCCCTTGCCTTTACCGCCTCTTGATTTGCCAGTGGATGGAGAAAGAGAGTCCACATCTGATAGGCCGTTTTCCAAAGCTCGAACGAGGTTCTCAAAATAATTCTTCGTCACACTGCAGTTATTAGACAAGGCACATTTTTGGAGGGTTTCAGTCGATTAATGATGTGAGACAATTAATTTTCAATTTACTATTTATATTTTATATGTGCCAAAAGTGTAACTTCCACATTTTTACATCTCGTCTAAAAGTCAATGCAGGATCGAAGTTAGAACTTGAAGCTTGTACAAATAGAATTATCTTTTATGTAGTTTAAATTCAGAAGATCGAAATCTATAGAGAGAAGAAAATAGACTGCAAATGTAAGTTTTCCTACGGTTAAGAGGTCAAACCAAGAAAACACAATATCATGGAAATATTTTAAGACAAGATGAATAAACACGAGTAGTCGAGTACTTATATAGTTGTTGTCAGAAGAATTTACCTAGTCAATCCAGCTAACTTTGTTCGAAACTCGTTGAATTCATTCGAAGGACCTTCAGAGTTGAGGAACCCCTGAAATTCCTTTTCTGCACATTGGTGGAGCCGTTCCAAACCGGACTCTGCCTCGCCTAAACAATAAAGACAGACATATGTAGGTAATGACAGGAAAAGACTGTAATAAAACAAAATCCCATTTTGCAGAATTGCGTATACCTTGTAGATACTCAAAAAACTGCTTCTTAGCATGTTCATGCTCTGGTAAATAATATCCATATGCATATGTCCACTTCAAAACTCGTCTACATTCAACAATCTGAAGAAGGCAAATGTAAGCAATTAAAGAGAAAAATATATAGATAACTGCCTTTCTTAAAGAGTTCACAGAATCAAAGTGAGTCCCGTACCACAAGCCGAGACTACTATTTTTATCCTATATGACCAATTAATTTTTTGACATATTTTATGGCAAATATACATCATGAAAAATTAAGCTGATATACATACTTCTAAGGCAAATATATTACCTGTAGCCAAGCTTCTATAATGAACTTAAGCTGAGATTCAGGCTGACGCTGCTTATCACTCAGCTTTTCTAGCTGCACAACAGAGTAACATCAATGAACTTACAGAGGCATGAGAACAAGCACCAGATGCATGTATAATTATAAATGGTTTCAAATGTATCAACCAACTGACACTGGATTACTTGATAAAAAAAATTTACTTTTAACATTAAGTGAGATAATTAATCGTCAATTATCAGATGCAGCACCAAGTTCCTGTTATCAATTGCTAGTATTTAATAATGTTCAAGATTTATAAACTAGAAGCATACCAATAACTTCCATTTATATAAGAAAAGACATATCTTTTTAGTACGTATTTGTCGTGCACATCAGCAAAATGATGTCAAAACAAGTATATCAAGTTGCCTCTACCAGCAGTCAAATAATCTTTGGAGGAAATAATTAGAAACAGTCTCGAAAAGAAACAAGTTTCTTACATGTACTGTTTGCATTTGATGTAGGTTATCAACCGCCCGTTGCCTAGACTGCAAAAAGGTAATAGATTTACTTTAGACGTAACTCATGCAAAAGATGAAAGAAACTGAAAAGTGAAAACCCATTCAAAAGTTCAAGCAGAGTCAAATAAATTCACACAAGAATATGTAAGCCCTTATTATGACCAAATAGAATAGAATAAGATACAAAAGTAGCCACAAAACCGCCTTTCTTGGATCGATTAGCAGGTGAGAGATGGGCAAACTTAATTCTCTACTTGAAGAAATGTGACAATGTATAGATAAAGTCCAAGTTTGCTTGCAGAAAGTATTATGTATTCTAATTGGGCTTCAAGGGTTCATATTTGTGGACTAATATATCATATCAATGGTGAAAGTGGAATCCTACTTAATATACACATACTAGTGGAATAAGAACAAAGTAAATGTAGAAAAATTTCCACAAAGAATCAGTTACAATATACCAGGTCCCACATCACAGGAGATATATACCTACCGACTGGTTTGTAGCCCATCTCTCGTAGTAATGTGTATATCTTTCTAGAGAATTTTTGGCCATCTCTCTTCGTTTTTCAGCATCATCATACTGGAAAAGAAAAAATAGTTCAATTTAATTGCATACCGGCTAATTATATCCCAGCTATGAGACAAACCAGATAATCTTACCACTCCTTCTTGCTTGGCAGCTTCATAACGATTGCACGCGTAGAATCCACCAGTCCTTTCACCGTGTTCTGTCCATGCACCAAGGCACAACCTGCAAAAATATCTTATCAAGTCCCATACAACGACAAGGTTGCCACAGCTTCCAGAAGAAATGGACCACGAGATGCAGATAACTAACATCTTGGTTGTTCGAGTATTTAATCATTTCAAGCAAGCATAAGATTAAGAAAAACACCGAGAACTGTAGAGTTGGCAACATCTTAAAAAGAAATGCGCATGTGGAAAGAAAGCATAGTTTAAAGTAGTTGCTGAAAACTAGGAAACTAGGATGTCTTTAATCGCATAGCAAGAAATATAAAGCATACCAGCAAAACTCAAATTTACATGGGGGTGTGCACGTGATATGCATGCAACCTTGATTCTTCTCAATCGGCCGCTTGCATTTTGGACAAGGCTTCGAGTTGGCCAATATCCTGAAATACCATGAGATACATGTGATTAGAATCAGTGGTATGTCTACAAGAATGAAAAACCCAATCAGAAATATATCAGATCATCTAATATTTAGTTGAATCGGATATTTATATCAGGGATATCATAAAGTAAGGAAAAGCTAAGTGAATCAAAGGCCTTAAGTTAATACCATCAACATTATTACCCCTTACCTATGATTAACCTAACATATTAACATGTTTTCTAACTTACCAATTCATGTTTTCAGATTCGGCGCTGTTTTTCATTATCCACTTGGACACAGTTCCACAATCAACTGGGCGATGGGCTTCCTCGACGCACTACAAAATGATTTTCAAGTGTCAAATCCTAGAATCGGAAGTGTTATAGTTAAAACTGCTAGGGAAAATAGAATATTAAAAGGAAACACTGAAACTCACTTTCCAGCAAAAACTGTGTGAGCAACGGCAAGAGACATCATATGTTCCACCACCAACAATAAAATCTACAGCATAATCACAACCTGGTGCTGGGCACCACTTTGTCTGTTACACAAAAAAAAAAGAATTAAGATGAAATCTAGACCGCAAGGTTTGTAGAACATACTCTATGAAGACCCATAGAATGATATTCATGTTTAACAAATCAGCACACACTCGTTTACCTTCCTATTATCTTCAACGAATGATCTCAAAAAATAGCGGTTGTATTTTTCTCTATCTTCATTAGAAGCTAATTTATTCACCATATCCTGTCCAACAGCAGCACCACAAGATGGATCAGGACAACGCAACATCAAACATCCAGGTCCATCATTAATGGCCGTGTCAATATATCCTGCACCGTAGAGGTATAAGTACAAACTTATGTAATAGATGACATACATCGTTTATGGAGATGTAAGAATGGAATTCAGACCTTGCCAGCATATAACACAAAAGGGATGGCCACAGGCAGTAGCATTCATCCTATCCCGAGGATAAGTTTCAAAGCAGATACCACAAGTTAGCTGCAGAGAAAGTACACAATTAAGAAGAATCCTACATATAATTGCTCGAAGGTATTCCATAATAACCCTTTAACTGAAACTCAATGCAGCTTCTACATATCATGATCACCTCTTTATCATCAGGAAGGGGAATGTGATTCTCCAATAAACCAACAGTCTTACGGACCTTTTCTTCATCTGCAAACCATTCATCATTCACTTTACTAACACTCCTGTCAGAAAAGAACATATCAAGGACTTCCTCGGCAAGTAAATAACCAAATTTCACAGATAAATCTTTAAGCACATTCAGTTGTTCAGTAAGAAAGAACGGCATTAATTTGCTTTAGTTTCATGACACCACTTTCACTTGACGCAGAAGTGAGACTGACTTTCATTTTGTAAAGCAAAGGTCATATAAATGATTCGTGCATATTGATTAATGATCAAGAATTAGACTCGCAACAACATTCTAGAGACATTAAAGTTTTAATGATAAAAGGCTAATTTAGGAATAAGTTACCAGTTATAGTGGCGGAGCAAAACGCCGGCAGCATCCCTTGAGATTGAAAGGACTGTAGATATCTTTGTAATACTTTTGTCTTGGCATTCCCGAATATCATCTTCATTTAAAATTTTATAATTCTGAGAGAGATGTGTAAAAACACTTTAAATAGCAATCCAGAATGAATTAAAAAAATAATAATAACACCAGCAACATGATAAGAGGACAAAAAAAAAAAAAATAATAATAATAATAATAATAATAAATAAGCACAAGCATATATAAAAGGCACTATACGTTTGCGTAATCATAACTACGATAAAGGTTCTTCTGACTATAAATGATAGTAAATGGATCATTTTAACTTCAACGTCACAAAACAAGAAAAAACGGCCTTAGCAACTTCAGGTTGCCGTACATTAATCTTATTGAGCATTGAACTACCAGGGGACCTCAAGACCCAACTTCAAATGAGACTTACAAGTTACAATAAGATTAGAAAAGACTAAAGAGGTGTAACTTTTTAACTCTAGAGGGAAAGATTATCATAGAAGTAGCAATCGGGAAGTACATGAATTGTGATCTACAACTAAAATGCCGAGTAGTTCACCCCCTCAACAGCAAACATAGTTATATTCACATTTACATATAAATGCACCATAGTCAAAATCCCGACCAAAATCCTAGAATTCTACAATTTTACTACCCTCAAAATAGAAAGTTGGCAACAAACCCAATATCAGCTCAAAATGGAAAGTTTGGAATAAATCCGGGAAAGAACTCAAATTTTTTTTCCATAATTTCAGAAATCAATGATTATGCACATAAAAATCACCAAAATGAAGCTTCTAACCTAAAGAATACACCGTATCACGTTTCCCAAAGTACAATACCCATTGTTATCCTCATAAACGCTACCAAAACTATTTCACACCAAATCAACTACAATATCAATAAGTCACGAACGCACAAATGGCTGGATTTTACCTGGACAAGAATCATTAGCATCACCAAGATACCGCTTATAAATAAAACCTTCTTTAAACATGTGTTACACAATAACATACCATCCTCAAATTATCTAAGAAAAATGCTATGAATCAATAAACTGTTATATGAGTTTAAATTACCCTGCCGCCCACCCTCCCCGATCGAACTCTGAATAACCCGAGCGCATATCATAATAATTTTCAGGAAATAACTAACTAGGTAGCTCAATTATGAAATAAGTTTGGGGAACAAATATCTGAGATAAAAAAAAAAAAAAAAATGACCTGTGATCGAGGGCCGTATTGGTGGTGGTGGGAGGAGAGATCATCGGAATCGTCTGAGACATGGTCCAGAAAAACATCATCATCATCATCATCATCATCATCATCATCATCATCATCATAATCACCATCTCCGGCGCCGTAAAATTCTTCGTCGTCGTCGGAATCTTCCATCATCATCGCCGCCACCTCGTCGTCCGATTCCATCAATCTATTGTTCCCTCTAAAATTAATTTATTTTTGTATGTACGGAGAATAAATGATAATCAGAAGAAACTCAAAGTGGAAACGTCTCTCTCTCTATAATCTATATATGTATAAAAAATGTGGAAGAGAGAGAAAATGTTATATGGTGGTGGTAGTGATCCCTCGCTTTTATTAATACAAAAGGGGAAAAAATAGAAGGTACAACTATCGTTGAATAATGTACAACGTAGTATTGCTATACTTTGTTGGAATTAAATTAATAATAAAGTACGAGAAAATGTTGCAAAATTATTTAAGCAACAAAAAAAAAAAATCATATGAACTTTATTATAGTATAAATATTGGTGCAACTTCAAAATTATGGTTCAATTTATTTTCTATAAAAGAAAGTCAAGAAATTTATGTAAATTCCACTTTTTTGTAAATAAAATAAAATTTGCACAAGGTGTAACTTATTTGTTGTTGGGCCTTCTTGGGGATAATCCATTAACATGGTGGGCTATGGGCCATATTATCCACAACGAATCCCATCATAGAGCCAGCTCATCACCATTATAGATATATGCCCACCCGACCCGTATTGGATGCAAGTCGGGTTTCCTTATTATTTGAACCCGACTTTATTATGAATCAATTAGGGTTGAGCAAGTTGGACCCACGTCAAACCCGTGAAAGATTGTCCCGCCGGGACTGAACGGATAGATCCATCAATGAAATTGGGTCCTGAAATTAAAAAAAATCCAGGTGTTTGGGTCTAAAACAGGTTCATATTTATTTAATAGTCGTGAAACGATCGTTTGGCCCCGCCATACGAAACGACTTCATTTTGTTTATATATTGTACATAATACATGCATAGAGATAACGTATTTGTTGTGCAGCAAATACGTTATCCTTAAACTTGTCTCAACCCTAATTGACTCATAAAGAAGAACTACATCATGCTTTTAACTGTATGATGTATACATCGATCACAGTTGGAGGATCGGATCGGATATGGTTATTCGTAGGTTAAATAACAGTACTTATGACTTTGATGTTCGATTATAGTTTCTTGTCGGCAACTATAGTTGCTTATAGTACGGATGTTTAAAGGATGAGAAGGTCCCTCGTCGGTGCACGCATGCAGCTGTACTGCGGACATATTTTCGAATGGATTTTTCCTATTCGAGAATTGCTTTCGGCGTGGACTTGATTTAAATTATATTTTATGTTCGTCCTGTTACAGACATATGTAGAAGCATTGATATGGATTGAGTAATGAGTTGGTAATTCAATTCATCGTTATATATATTGAGCACCTAACTATGTAGCTTCAATCTTTATTTAAAGGGGCCGGGCCAAAGTGTTCCTATTAGTTGAATCTTTTCTCTGCTTAATTAAGAGTCACTAATTTTCAACTTTTTATATGTACGTACCTTTTGGATTACACATGCATGCATGCATGCATCTGTTCATCAAAATTAAATTCAGCTTTAATTTCCAGCTTATAATTACATCCATTTTATTGGAGATTAATTAAGGTATACTTATTTGGGAGGACTTCAACTTAGCTAATATATATATATATATATATATATATATATATATATATATATATATATATATATATATATATATATATATATATATATATATATATATATATATATATATATATATATATATATATATATATATATTGATGCTGCTCCAAAATGTTGGGTCAGCCCAATGGTCTTGAAGCCCACAGGTCTCCTAAGTCCGGGAATCTTCAAGCCCAATATCGGGAATGCCAAGAGTCCTTGCCACGCGTCCGAGGTAGTCGAAGGGATCGCTCCACTCGTTAACCTACAAAACAGTTAAAAACACTAGGTGACACGCCGGGGGTGGCCCGACGATTGTGCTCCGACGCTCAAGTCAGAAAACTATCACAATATAAGCAAATAATATTAATTAATTGCCTAAATAGTGCTTACCTTGTTATGTGATTGATAACACATATTTATAACTAATATATATATATATATATATATATATATATATATATATATATATATATATAGCTTGTAGGATTTATAACTGCCGTTGAGTTCCTCTCGTTGAGCTCGTTCTTTTGATGGCGATTTCATACGATTTGGAGCTCTGAGTTTGTTTTAGCAATAACATCACTCAATTCTTAGATGATTAATTACAAATATCCTTGGAACCTATTCCTTATAGTAGTTTAATTTGTACCTAATATGGAGGCATAATTAATACCATAATAGCAATAGCAAGAAAAGATGATGTGGAGAAAAATAAAAGCTCACTTGGCAAAATTTAGACAACACAATTCATCCAACCAACTTGTGTAGCACTCCTATTCAATTTTAAGGAAACCCCCCTCAACCACTTAATAAATGCGCCATCAATTTTAATGCTTGCATGGAAAAAAAATTAAACTCTGGTTAGCACATTCTTAATTGAAACAAATAAATGGTAATCTAGTGATTATTCATGTAATAAATAAATATATATATATATTGAATAGTTTAATTGTTTTTATCTTTAATTTACTCTTGAGTTTGTTGGGACGTAGTTAATGAGTTGCTTGCATGGATCTTCTGATTGAAACATTTGCAAGTATAAATACCCAAAATCTACCATAAATGAAGAAATTAAATAAAACACACAAACACACCATTATATATATAAACACACACACCCAAAATAGATTTGAGCATATGATGGAAACCTTGTACCAAACACCACCTGTTCAAACCGCCATCCAAGATCTTAAGGTGGCAATTCAAGACTCAACCCTAATATACCCCTCCAAACAAACTGAAAGCAAGTCCATTTTCTTGTCAAATATCGACCAAGTCCTCAATTTCCATGTCCAAACGGTCCATTTCTTCCCCGCCAACGCCGATTTCCCACCAGAAATGGTTGCCGCTAGGCTCAAGAACGCACTGGAAAAAGTGATGGTGCCAATTGCCATACGACTTCTTGGCCGGAAAGTTGACATTGAACCACCAAACAGGGCGTCTGGAGATTGAGTGCAACGACTCATCCGTGTAATTAACACAAGGTACATGTTGTATGTATGTATATATGGTGCATGGAGTATACAAAATGCAGCACGTACGGAATTGTGCATATGCATGATAGATTATATTGTGTGTGCAAATTATATATTCTTTATTATTCTATATATCTTTATACACAAAGCCAACGGATAGGAATCCACTAGTGCTAGAAGGGGTGGCAGGGGATGTATTCAGATCCATACTCTTGTAATTCTAAAAAAAAATATATAATTTGCACACACAATATATATGTCTTCAAATTACTTCAAAAATATATTTTTCTTCAAAAACAAATAATCACCTAATTTTTCGACCGATCGGTCTTTTACTACTAAAAAGAAATTGATAATCAATGAGAAATTTGTCGAATGGTTGACAATTAATTAAAATTTTAACTTGCGGTGTATACAATGAATAGAAATACTACAAAAAAAAAAATTAAAAAAAATATTATCGTCGATTTTAATACTATAGTGGCGGAGCCAGCATATGGCCAGAGGCAGCCATGGTCCCCCAACATTTCTCAAATCTCTATTAATTTATATAAAAATATATTAAAAAAAAAATGTACAATCGTATTAAGGGTCCCCTCTCAGATTTTTTTTTCAATGCATCCGGCCCCTTCGTCGAACTTAAAATCATGGCTCCGGCGATCCGCTAGCGGAGTGTATTCAATTAGTATATTTTTGTGTTTTCCAAACATTTATATTCATAGTGCATTGTGCACTAATAAAAATTTAATATTCCTTTAGTCGTTATTTTCCCACCGAAATTGTTGTCTTCCAAAATATAAATTGATTCACCATAAAATCTAACTCGTAAAATCTATGGTGCCAACTGCCAATTACATCCAATAAGGCCATAAGAGAATACATATATCACGTGCCTCTTTATTCCCAAAAAAAAGAAGAAAAAAAATTTACTTGGTCAAATGATCATGCTTTATATATATTATTTGTAGACCACACATCACGTGCATATATCTTTCTATCTTCGCAAAATCTTGTTTTCTTTCTTGGCAACATTGTCCAATTTGCCCCCACCACCTTTTCATTTATGTATACGTACCACACCAACATAATACATTTAAAAAAAAAAAGAAAAAAAAAATACTTTTTTCACATTCGACCATATTGGATTCGTGTGCTAAAAAATGAATTACAGTATTTTTTGGATAATATTTATAATGCTAATAAACTCAAAGATTATATGTAAACGTTAACCGATAGGATCAAAATTAGTCCTTTTCAGGAAAATTCTGAATTTTTTTTTTCGGATGTGAAAAACTAGTTAAAAAAATTGAAATTGAAACGAAAAAACTTGTTCAAATTGAAAAATTTCGGGTCGGAATCGGCGAAGTTTGGAAATTTCTAATTTTTGGTCGCCTAAAATATAAAATGATATTGGTATTTAAGTGTAATATTCGGAATAAGGTTGGAATTATTTTCCGAACTTAAATCGGATCGAAAGTCGGAATCTCATGTATATTCCAAACACGTCCCATGAAGAAACTTATCATAAAAGATGGATTTCTCATTTTCTTTAAACATTGTAGGATAATCGATGAACACATGCAACATTAAGAACAAGTTCCGATTATGGCTACCCAAGGAATAAAGGTGTGTGAGAGAGAGAGAGAGAGAGAGAGAGAGAGAGATGGGATTATCCTATATTCATGCCAAAAACATCAAACATATGAAATTGGTTCTTCTACCAACCGTCTACCTATTACAACGATCTTTCGATGCAATTCTAATAATCACAGATAACAAACGTCGGTTAGCTACTTTTATGCTCCTCAAACAAATCAACTACTAGAAGAATAAACAATTTATCAAACTTGCATAAATAAGAAATTTAATACACACATATATATAGGGTTTTCTAATGAAATCTCAGGTTACGAGTTTAGTACTTATGTTATTAAAAAAGAATAAGTTCAGTTTTCTCCGATTTTCACGTCGTTTCATCCCATTTGTCTTTCATGATCTCGAAACTCCCGATTCTTCACCTGCATTTATAGTATTAATTCAAACAAAAGTCCAATCGAAAGTACATATAACTAAGTGTAATTTATACACTTGACAACTCACTTAGATGTTTTCGTTGATCACCTCTAAAGCGTTTCGCCCGAAAACCGCTCGTTTCGGATCCAAATTTTTTTTTTCGGAAACAAAAACGAAAAAGAAAAATTGAGTCTTTTAATAAAAATTTAACCCAATTATCAAAGATCGGCAACCGGGTGGACATTTTTATTCGATATGGATTGGTATTTGAGGCGGGCTGTATTAATTAAATAAACCCACTCCTTTTAAAATAGGCCCAATCATTTTGCAGTACGAATCTTCCTCTTCTACCATACAATCAGCATATGCAACCAGGTCCATGTATTTGATTTCCCTTTACATATATATCATTTTACAATATTTATAATGTGCAATAATTGTATATACCTCTCAAATTTAGCTAACTTAAATTCAATTAAAGTCAAATAATTAAATAATAGATGACTAGGATATGGATTCTTTGGACCCCAGAATATAACTCGTAAATAAAGAAGAATCTTCTTTGTCAATTTTCTTTCTAGGCCATTACATTTTGTGCAACTATAAATAGTTCCTATAGATTGTGATCTAAATGTACAACTTATAAGGTGAGAGCAAAAGATATTTTCAAGATATTTATTTCTTTCTCTCTCTATATATATAATTAATATATAAATCTTTCTTTAATTTATATATACACTATGCCAAGAGACAGAAACCCACTAGTCGTTGGGGGTGTGATAGGGGATGTATTGGATCAATTCGCAGCGTCCATAACGCTTAGAATTGTTTATAATAACAGAGAAGTGAATAACGGTGGCGATTTCAGGCCGTCGTACATTGTGAATCAGCCTAGGGTTGATATCGGAGGGGACGATTTTCGTACCTTCTATACTTTGGTAATTCTTTGTTTTTTTCCCCTCGTTTAATTTACACATACATACGTACCTAATTTACACATATTTACGGTACGTATATGTATGGCTATTTTTCGTACCTTGTAGGTTATGGTGGATCCCGATGCCCCGAGTCCTAGTGATCCTAATCTTAGAGAATATCTGCACTGGTGAGACGATTTTTGCTACTATTCGTATACATAGAATAATATATATATACATTCGAATTATCGTACCCAAATTACAAATACTATACGTATACAATATATAAGAATTAATTCAAGAAATAAGAGGATTTTTATATTTTATTTTACATATTATATACATGTGGATTGCATGTATATAAATATTATTCTTCATTTTCAATTGTATTAACTAATTTTTTCAATTGATATATATTTTTTTTAATGTAGGATGGTTACGGATATTCCTGGATCCACTGGGACAAACTTTGGTTAGTGTTCTTTTATTTTGTAATTTATTAAATTTCATATCTTACAAAATGGTCTTCATAATTCGTACAATTAAATAAATAAATAAATGTATTGAAGGGCAAGAGATCGTGTGCTACGAGAGTCCACGGCCTTCGATGGGGATTCACCGTATGATCTTCATCTTGTTCCGCCAGTTAGGGCGGGAGACGGTGTACGCCCCGGAGTGGCGCCAGAATTTCAACACCAGGGACTTTGCAGAGACCTACAATCTTGGATCCCCTGTGGCGGCGGTCTACTTTAACTGCCAGAGGGAGAGCGGCACCGGTGGGAGAAGACCAGTACAGTTATGAACTTCAAATATTATTATTATTAAAAAATAAAGTTGATTATGCAATATGCATGTATGAGAATATTTTCATTGAAATGGGCTAAAGCTTGTAAGAGTGAAGCTGCGTACGCCAGCTTTCTATATATATGGAGAAATAATATTGTACTATTCTGTAATTTGTAATATCGTGTAATGAATAAATGGTTGATGGTAATAATTTTACTACTTCTCTTTATGTTTCATTTTTGTCTATGTTACACGGACACTTCTAGAAGGTGAAGAGTCCCCGTATCCGACACTTGGACACTCGGACACACCCGGACACCTCTCGGACACCCGTATCGGGCCGTGTTGTAATTTTGCTAAAAATAGGACACTCGTGTCGGGCAGTGTCTGTAATTTTTTAAAAGTTAGGACACGGCTCTTATGTTGTAAGAGAAAGCCCTAATAAAAAACTACGCATTTTCTTCTCTCTGTAATACACATTTTCCTCTATCTTCTTTGAGAGTCCACCCAAAAAGTTCAAAACTCTAGCGGCGACGGCTACAAAGAACACGAGCAGCTAGGGCAAGCGGTTCTCTTATGCGATTTGGCTACTTGTAAATATTTTTTTACAATTTATAAATGTAACCCTATATTTTTATAATTTATATATATACCCCTATATATTTTATATTTACGCGTATCCCCCGCGTGTCCGTGTCCTAGTTTTTTTGAAATGCCGTATCGCCGTGTCCGTATCCGTGTATCGCCGTGTCCACGTATCCGTGTCGTGCAACATAGATTTTTGTTTACATGAAGAAAATAAATCAAATTATAAACTATATGTACCTAAATATTAATTCATTTGAAAAAATATATTACCTTATATTAGTATTAAAAGTTAGTATTAATTATATGATTACCAAAACTTTAATTGAAGGTCTCGTTTGATAATACTGATCGATAGTATTTTTTTTTTTAAGAGTTTGATTGCCATTATTAAGTTATTTTGACTAGATTATACGAGTTAGATAGTCAGTATTATGTTTGATTGTCAAGATTCAAACTAATTCAGGTCAGCATATGTTATTATTCAATAAAAGTTGTAGTGAATATACTATGTGATTAATTTTGTAGGATGTTATGTAAAAAAAAATGACGATTTCATCTCTAAATGGAAATGCTTTTGGACAATGGAATGTAGTACCAAATTTTAATTATTTTTTTGGCTTAATTTCATTTTGCACCCTCTAAATATACTATTTTCACACTTTGCACCTCAAAAATAATTTATGGCACTTAGCACCCTCAAAACATGTTTAATTATTCAAAGTGCACTCTAGTCTATTTTCTGGACATAATTTTCTGTCGTTTACTTATTTTATGATTGTCAACATGGTCATTTTTGTCTATTCAATTGATTTTTTTTTCTTCAAGGTGCAAATTGCTAATGTATTTTCGAGCTTTGTTGGGCTATCAGAAATTAGTTCAACAACGGAAACTGTGGCCGAAAAATAAACTAGGTTGCAATTTGAATGATTTATTTTTTGGGGTGCAAAGTGGAAAAATGGTATATTTTGAGGGTGCAAAGTGGAATTAAGCCTAATTGTTTTTTTTTTTTTTTTAAATATCGTACCTAATCGACTAATTACTCGACTAATTTTTTTTTTTTTAAAACTAGGTTGCAATTTGAATGATTTTTTTTGGGGTGCAAAGTGGAAAGATGTTTGTGCAAACGTCTTACTAATCGACTAATTACTCGGTCAACACAAAATTAATACAATACAGGATAATCCATATTAATCCGATTTATGTAACTGAACTGAGACCTTAACTATTTAAATAATTGTATATACTTATAAGCAAACATAAATTTAATGTATACTTTATAGCAAAAAAGAAATTGAAAAAAAATGATGTTTTGATGAAATAATAATTGATCATGTACTCCAAAATCTACATTGATTCACCATATCTAATTGGCAAAAAGGCCAAAAGTGAACACTTTTACACTTTATTCCATAAATAAATTGTGATTTATTTATAAAATAATGTATAATTTGTAGACCACATCATATGCATCTTTCTATCTTAGAAAAAACAACGAAACATTATTTTATCATTGGCAAAATTGTCCAAATCGCACCACCACTTTTCGATTTATAAAAGAACATTCGAATACATGAAAATTTTGAAATTCATGAAAAGTACTCAAAAGCAAAAAGTGTTGCGTATTTTTTTTTTTGATAATTGAAAAAAAAAAAGTGATATACATAACAAGCAGAATTTGCATTTTTTGATCCAATTCTACCACTTTTCGTCATCCAAATGTCTTGTGTGGGGGCAATTTACATGCATTTTTCTTTTTAGCGCATTACTTATATTTTTAGAAGAAAAATAAAATGAAATGTGCATATTGTTCGCCTAAAACGCCGATTCGCGAGGTCTCTTAGGAACACGTTATGATATAATTTCGTGTCTTTGTCGTCATACGATTTAAGGTGCTAACGACATTTTCTCCTTGTCTGGATTTCATATGCTTTTTAATTGGGCTTCTAATTTTAGGCCGCCTTTCTTCGGCTTTTATGGTGTAATTCACTTTAATTATGCGGGCTAAGCCCATATGGGCGATATGGCCTTATCAATTAGTCAACTTGTGCACGTACATTTAGACATTACGAAGCCCATAATACATTGTAATTAATAAGTAAAAAAAAAATTGTAATTAATAATTAAAAAAATAGATTGTTTAGGCCCGAAAAATTGAAACGCCATCCAGAAATCATTGGTTGTGGTTTTTAGACATTACGAAGCCCAAAAGATAACAAAAGAAAAACCCAGCCGAAATCATGAACACATGCTGTCTGTAGTGAAAATCATCATCCTTGTTAAATTTCGTAAAAAAAATCGGTGCTGGAAAACAAAAGGGGCGATGCGTATTGTGTGCGTTTTCGTATTAAAACGGAAGAGAGTCGTACTCCTTACGAGAGGTAGCTTTTGACAGAGCAATGCTTTGAGGCCAAGGGCGGGACCAGGATTTTTCGGTAGGGGGGGCCAAAAACTTTAGAGAGTTAATAAAAATATGGCGAAGGTTTGGGGGCAGCGCCCCCGAAATTTTTAGGGATATTTATGAAGAAAACCAACACAAATAAGTAATGGGTAATATATATTGTTGTCAAAACAATATTCATAAACTTATGTAAAATAAATTGTAATATAGTATACATTTAGTTGAATAAGTAAAAGTGTTTAAAAAAAAAACTTCAAATACATAGAAATTCGATAGATTGAAAATTTTAAACATTGAGAAGAAAGAAAATAAATACTTTCTTTTTTATGTTATATTATTTTTTTATCGTAACCTTTAATAGAGATTAGAGATTGAGATTGTGAAAAATATTTTATAGGATAAATTATAATAGAAAGTTAAATTTAAAAGGTGGAAATAATTTATGTTTTAATGTCCATATATAAATATTGTAAATAAAAAATCAATATATAATAGTAGATAATATACCAACCAATTACAAATTATTTAGGGCAAATGGCAAAAGGCCCATCACATGGGACTTAAATGCATTTTGGTCCAAAAAAAAAACAGTCTCTCAATTAAGTCCATCCCCATGTCTTTAGTCTAAAATACCCTCAATAATATAATTCTTATCAATTCCACCCATTATACTCTAACTTCTTTAATATTACACATTGATCCCAAATTTAAACAAATATATCACATTAACCCCCAAAACTTTTTTTTTTCAGAAAATAATTTTTTTTCTGAAATATTTTTTTTCCGGCCAGATTCCAGCATTGACCACCGGACACCGCCGGTCTCGGGCGTTGACTTTTTTTCTTTTTACTTTTTTTTTTCAATTGTTTTTCTTAGTAAAAAAATTAATTAATATTACTGTCTTGGCTACTAAATTACTGTCTCAGACAGTAATATTACTGTTTGGGACACTAATATTATGAATATTATTTTTCCGAACAGTAATATTATTGTCTAAGACAGTTAAATTACTGTTGGAGACAGTGATTTAACATCCAAGGCAGTAATATTAATTAAAATATTTTTTTAAGGAAAAGAAAAAAAAAAAAAAGTCAATTAACAGTTAAATTACTGTATCCGACAGTTAAATAACTGCCAGAGACAGTAATTTAGCAACGAATACAGTAATATTAATTAAAAAAAAAATTTAAGAATAAAAAAGTCAATTAACAGTTAAATTACTGTCTCCAACAGTTAAATAACTGCTGGAGACAGTAATTTAGCAACGAATACAGTAATATTAATTAAAATATTTTTGAAGAAAAAAAAAAAGAGTCAATTAACAGTTAAATTACTGTCTCCGACACTTAAATAAAGTAATTTAGCAGCCAAGACAGTAATATTAATTAAAATATTTTTTTTAAGAAAAAAAAAATTATAAAAAAAAAAAAAAAAAAGTCAACGCCGGAGACCCGGCGGTCAACGCCTGTCAACGGCGGCGACCGGCGGTCTCCGGTGGTGGCGGGTCAAAATTGGGGTCAAAATTGAAATTAGGGTTAAAATTGGTTAATTGATGAAATTGGGCTAAATTGAGGTGTAAATCATGAAATTAGAGTTAAATTGGGTTTCAATGAATTGGGGGTAATTTTGGTATATATAAAAGGATTTTCCTTATTTGCATATAAGTTTGAATAGGTTGGATTTATTTGAAAGACAAAACAGTTGGATGTCCCTCTTTTAATTAAGTGCCCTTATTATGGGCATATTTGCCATTATCCCAATTATTTATGTATATATATCCATCCAATATCTATAAGTAACAATATATCTTATATATAAAAGAAAGAAACGCTAGGGCAACCCTAAGAAACCCTAATGTCATATTTGTAATTTTTTTTTCAATTTTTATCTCCATAATATTATTTTAACTATTATTTTCGAATTTTATCATATTTGTATCCCCTAAATATTATTTTAAATATTATTTTTTATTTTTATCAGATTTTTGTCTCCTAAATATTATTTTTTATTTTTATCAAATTTTTATCTCCTAAATATTATTATAAATAACATTTTTTTAATTTTATCAAATTTATATCTCCTAACTATAATTTTAAATATAATTTTCAACTTTTATTAGCAGATTTTTATCTCCTAAATATTATTTTCGAATTTTATCAAATTTATATCTCCTAAATAATATTTTAAATATTTTTTTCGAGTTTATCATGTTTTTATTAGTTTTTTTATCTCCTAAATATTAATTTTGTTTTTTTATCAAATTATTGTCTCCTAAATATTATTTTCGATTTTTATCTCCTAAATATTATTTTAAATAATAATTTTGATTTTAATCATATTTTATCTCCTAAATATTATTCTAATTATTACTTGTATTTTATCAACTTTTATCTTATTAACATTATTTGAAATATTATTTTCGATTTTTATCAAAAAAGAAACGCTAGGGCAACCCTAAGAAACCCTAATGTCATATTTGTAATTTTTTTTTCAATTTTTATCTCCTTAATATTATTTTAATATTATTTTCGAATTTTATCATATTTGTATCCCCTAAATATTATTTTAAATATTACTTTTTATTTTTATCAGATTTTTGTCTCCTAAATATTATTTTTTATTTTTATCAAATTTTTATCTCCTAAATATTATTATAAATAACATTTTTTTAATTTTATCAAATTTATATCTCCTAACTATAATTTTAAATATAATTTTCAAGTTTTAGCAGATTTTTATCTCCTAAACATTATTTTCGAATTTTATCAAATTTATATCTCCTAAATAATATTTTAAATACTTTTTTCGAGTTTATCATGTTTTTATTAGTTTTTTGATCTCCTAAATATTAATTTTGTTTTTTATCAGATTATTGTCTCCTAAATACTATTTTCGATTCTTATCTCCTAAATATTATTTTAAATAATAATTTTGATTTTAATCATATTTTATCTCCTAAATATTATTCTAATTATTATTTTTGTATTTTATCAACTTTTATCTCATTAACATTATTTGAAATATTATTTTCGATTTTTATCAAATTTTTATTTCCTAACTATTATTTTAAATTTTATATTCGATTTTTATCAGATTTTTATCTCCTAAATATTATTTTTTTTGATTTTTTATCAAATTTTTATCTCCTAAATATTATTTTAAATATTATTATCGATTTTCATCAATTTTTTATCTCATAGATATCTTATATATAAAAGAAAGAAACGCTACGGCAACCCTAAGAAACCCTAATGTCATATTTGTAATTTTTTTCAATTTTTATCAAATTTTTATCTCCTTAATATTATTTTAAATATTATTTTCGAATTTTATCATATTTGTATACCCTAAATATTATTTTTTATTGTTATCAGATTTTTGTCTCCTAAATATTATTTTTTATTTTTATCAAATTTTTATCTCCTAAATATTATTATAAATCATATTGTTTTTTAATTTTATCAAATTTATATCTCCTAACTATAATATTAAATATAATTTTCACCTTTTAGCAGATTTTTCACTCCTAAATATTATTTTCGAATTTTATCAAATATATATCTCCTAAATAATATTTTAAATATTTTTTTCGAGTTTTATCATGTTTTTATTAGTTTTTTATCTCCTAAATATTATTTTCGTTTTTTATCAGATTATTGTCTCCTAAATATTATTTTTGATTTTTATCTAATTTTTACCTCCTAAATATTATTTTAAATAATAATTTTCAGTTACAGATGAATATTGAAGATCGAACTACAAAATTCGATGAGTCTAATATATTTTATGAGACACCTAACTTAATCAAACTATTAATTGGAAAGGATCTTATATGCGCTAAAGATTATTTATGTAGAAACATACCTAAACATCTTTATAATACAATTCATCAGTTTGGTCAATATACGCTTGAAGCAATCAAGGAAACCTATATGGTTCAATATAATACAGAGGAGTGGTATGAATGTGGAATTGGAGTTATTACGGAATGATTTTAATCATATTTTATATCCTAAATATTATTCTAATTATTATTTTCATATTTTATCAACTTTTATCTCATTAACATTATTTGAAATATTATTTTCGATTTCTTATCAATTTTTATCTCCTAACTATTATTTTAAATTTTATTTTCGATTTTTATCTCCTAAATATTATTTTAAATATTATTATCGATTTTCATCAAATTCTCCTAGATCTTATTTATAACAATCTGATTTTCGATTTTTACAGAAAAGGGTAAATAAATCTGATTTTCATCCCTAGCGGATTTTGTGACATCGTTTTACAGAATGTCTGCAACATTTGAATTTTATATCTTCCCTATCTAAGGCTTCTTCTTTTGGTAACCCGAGTTTAGATTTTGTTTCTTATCTTCTTCTTCATCCTATTGACTGTGTGGCAATTAATTTACATCTTTTTCCATCATGGCTTATTGGTAATTTCATTTTGTTAAATTATGTGTTTCATTAATTTATACCTAAGTTTTCAAATTTTATGCGTAACAATTATTTTATTTATATGTTATTGGACATGTTATTAAAAGGGATGATTTGAGAAAATTAAACAAAAATGGGCGGAGCCACAAGCTATTGGAAGTCGACCTTCAAGACTTATTGTTTGTATGCGATATTTAATTTATCGTTTGTATTTATTTTTGTTTCTTAATTTTCCAATTATTAATTCCAGTGGCAAAACAGCCTTAAAATGAGGCAGTGGAGAAGGGCTTAGTTCCGATGCTAGATGTATAGATGGCCTTTTACGATGGTATGTTGTCGATAGTTTAGTTTTGATTATGTTAACTTAGTTATTAAATCTAATTACTTTTAAGCTCAACATGAAAGACATAATTGATGATTTTTTTCCTGGTTCAAATTTTCAATCTACTGGTATTAGCTGATTCAATTCATTTGGAAATTTATTCAACAGTAAAGTTATGTCCTTTTTTTTTGTGTGTAGTATACTTAATAATGTTCCAGTATAATAGAATTTTGATCATACGATACATCAAACGTTTGTTTATATTCTTACAATATCAAAACAATGCAATTTGTTGTCCCGTGCATCGCACGGGTACAATTACTAGTATATAATAGTAGTAAAAAACAAAAAAAAATCTGGGGGGCAACAGACCCCCTGCCCCATAGAGGTTCCGCCGGTGTTTGAGTAGCTCTCTTAGCCAAGTTTACATGTTACGTATTTACGTAATTTGCCATGCCGACTTACTTATTGAAGGCATTCGTTATTCGTTCCAGGCTCGGTTTTAACTGGATCGTAATCTCTAAATATATATTTTCTTTTGACCGGATCTCTTTCAATATAGATGAATACTTCCAACTTTAATTTAAAGGGTAGAATTGAGGACTATCATTGAAGATAAACACTTAAATAATCCATCAGTCAAATATTAGTTTTTTAACAACTTTATTAATACAAAAATAATAGTGTAAATTACGGCCACCCCCCTAGGTTTTGTCAAATTACAAAAAATCCCTCATGTTAATTGGGTATTAATTACAACCACCCACTCAACTATGAATCTTCTTACACGTCCATCTTTATGGTGTCAAACTCAACATAATTTTCTAGATTCCGTGAAGTGCTCTCTAATTTGTACTCGTTTTGTGCAAAAATGCATTTTCCGATGCGCTACAATTTGATATTTACTAGCCAAACGACACATTTTATGATCATCTTATTTCAAGTGTGGAGCTCGAATGGAATAAAACGGGTACGAATCGAACAATAATATTCCACATAATCTAGAAGATTCCACTAAATTGACACCGCAATGGTGAACGTGTAAGAAGATTCATAGTTGAGGAAATGTTTGTAATTACCCAAACATGAGGGACTTTTTCGTAATTTAACCTACTTGATGGGGTGACCGTAATTAGATTAAAATATTATTTATCATAAATGTATGGCATTTTGTGGATGCTACTTTAATGGGATATACTAAGTAGTAAGTACTAAGTACTATCACTATACTTATAAGACACTAGGTACTAGATGCTAAATACTCAACCCTAATATATATATCCCTCCAAACAAACTGAAAACAAAGTGATGGTGCCATACGACTTCTTGGCCGGAAAGTTGACACTGAACCACCAGACGGGGCGTCTGGAGATTGAGTGCAACTCCTCATCCGGGGCCGGTTTTGTGGTGGCAGCCGCCGAGTTTTCTCTAGACGAGATCGGAGATTTGATGTATCCCAATCCAGCATTCATGCAGCTTATTGTCCATGCCTTAGAAAAATTTGAAGATCAGCCACTCTGTGTTTTCCAGGTATGTACCAAAGGTATACAACATTATGTTGTAAGAAAATCCAACATATCCAATCTTGTAATTAATTAAGGATCATGTCATAATTAATGTAGTTACATCATTCAAATGTGGTGGTTTTGCACTAGGCATATCCACCAATCACGTTTTGTTCGACGGAATGAGCTTCAAGATCTTCTTGGAAAACCTAGCCTCCCAAGCTTTCGACGATGACTACAAACCGTTATCAATGCAATTACCGCCGCCTCCTCGCCGCCAGGTCACCGCCACAAGTCACATTCCCCCACCCCGAGTTGCTGAAGCTAAATCCTCCGGTCGGAGAAGAAAATGCCCCACCAGTGTTCGACTGCAAGCAAGAGGCTCAACTTCAAGATCTTCTAACCTAAGCCAAGACGAAATCGGCCGCTTAAAGGAGGAGGCAAAGGCGGCCACCACCAAAGCCACCGGATTCAACGTGGTCACCGCCCACATCTGGCGGTGCAAGGCCCTCTCGTGCGGGGGCAGCAGGGACAGGGTGTCGACGGTGCTTCCTACGCCGTCGACATCCTGCTTCCTACTGCGGCAACGCAGTGCTGAGCGCTTACGCGTCAGCGAAATGTTCGGCTCTGGAGGAGGAGCCCTTCTCCAGAGTGGTGGACATGGTTTACGAGGGGGCGGAGAGAATGAGCTAGCAACGAGTACGCAAGCTCACTACAAGAAAAATGAGTTTTAACCACATTAATTTGACAACATGCGGGTAAAGTGAGTTGTAGTATTACATATTTCACAACACGCTTTAAAAGCATGTTGTTGTTAATGTCAATTAAAAGTATTTGACAAAACGATTATTGGGCACGTTGTTAGTGTGACACACGACAACACACATTTGCACCTTGTAATATTTGTTACACAAGACAACATTTGATTGCATCTTGTGATTATTAATTAGGGCATATTACAAATAAGCCCATCAGTGGGAACTTATTCATAAAGAGATCCAGACAATATTCTCCTTTACCAATAAGTCCACACATGGTCCAGATTTATGTAAAGGACTAAAATAACCCCTCTTACTTTAATATGCTCCAATTTCATCCTTAACTTACTTTAACTTCAATTTGACCCCAACTTTCACAAATTATTCAATTTTGACCCAAAACTTTTTTTTTTTCACAAAAATTTTTTTTTTCAAAAACTTTTTTTTCCGCCGAATTCCGGCGTTGACCGGCGGTCAACGCCGGTCTCCGGCGTTGACTTTTTAAATTTTTTTTTTTTTTTTTTTTTTCCTTCCGGATTTTTTTTCCGGATTCCGGCGTTGACCGGCGGTCAACGCCGGTCTCCGGCGTTGACTTTTTAATTTTTTTTTTTTTTTTTTTTTTTTTTTTTCCTTCCGGATTTTTTTTCCGGATTCCGGCGTTGACCGGCGGTCAACGCCGGTCTCCGGCGTTGACTTTTTAATTTTAATTTTTTTTTTTTTTTTTTTTTTTTTCCTGTAACTTTTTTTTCCGTTTAAACAGCAATATTGCTGTGAATGACAGTAATATTAACTATATTACTGTTAAACACAGTAAAATTAACTAAACTATAGTTTAACACAGTGATATTGCTATATTAATCTCTAGCACATTAATATTAACACAACAAAATTCATTATCATTGTATAATAAAGTAATATTACTATGTTGTCCGTTCAACAAATGTAAACAAAATAAAAAAAACCAAAAGAATTACTATTACTGTGAGTGACAGTAATATTACTATAGCAACAGTAATATTACAATAGTAGACAGTAATATTATTACGTTACTCCGTGAATAACTCAAACAAACAAAAAATCCAAACAAAATAATAATATTGATGTGGTTGACAGGAATATTACTATAACAACAGTAATATTACCGTCAACCACAGTAATATTATTGTGTTTACAGTAATATTACAATAATAGACAGTAATATTAGGGTGATCTACACAAAGGGTTTCCTAATGGGCCGGGAATTCTTGATTTCTTCGTGGTGGAGATTAGGGTTTAATGAGGTGGCGTATCCGTGGGGGAAGCCGAGGTATAGCTGCCCTGTGGTGTACCACAGGAAGGATATCGTATTAATTTTCCCCGAAATCGGCGGCGCCGGAAGCAACGGTGTGAATATCTTGGTTGCATTGCTTGCTAATGAGATGGACAAATTTCAATCTTTGTTTCGTAAGTATTTGCCATGATTTTTATTTGTTTTTTGCATTTTCTATTGCAATTCTGCAGCTGCATTAAGCCAACATTCCGTGTAACACAAGGTACTTGTTGTATGTATGTATATATGGTGCATGGAGTATACAAAATGCAGCACGTACGTACGGAATTGTGCATGCATGACAGAATATATGCATGTATTTACGTATAAAATATTTGTTTCAGATACATACTCAAAAATAATTTGTATACGCATGGCACTGTGATGTTGTAATATCGTACGTGTATTGAATAACATATTGTAATATTGTTTTTTAATAAAGATATTTTATTGAAATAAATTTTGCATTACATTTGATCTCACATGACCTAAACTTGTAGGGTAAATAGCACTTCACCCCCCACCCCTTGATTTTCGCGTTGTGCACTTCACCCCCCCTCTGGGGCTAAAATGACAAAATTGATATTGTAGGGGGTGAAGTGCATAACATGAAAACCACAGGGGGCTAAGTGCTATTTACCCAAACTTGTAGGATTTATAAGAGTGAAATTGGCCCCTTTTTTGGCCCACACTGTAACACTTACTCGAAGCAAATTAGATTTCCGTACAGCCCAATAGCAATAAGCTGGTATTCAATAATAATAATTAAATTGTTATAATAAATATATATATCAATTTTAATGTAATGAAATTACAAATCCTTACATCTTATACAGACATAAACAAATTCATTTAAATTGAAAAGAAAAAAAAAACCACTTGCGAGACTAGGATATATGGATTCTATGGACCCTAGAAAACAACTTGTAATAATACCCAAAAAATAAATGAAAATAAAAATAATAGTGTTGGAATCTTCTTAGTAAATGTCTTTCTAGGCCTTTATATTTATGCATCTATGTGGCTATAAATAGTTCATATTGATTGAGATCTAAATGTAAAACTAATTAATAAGGTGAAAGGAAAAGATATTGTGAAATTATATATATATATATATATATATATATATATATATATATATATATATATATATATATATATATATATATATATTCTTTATTATTCTATATATCTTTATATACAAAGCCAACGGATAGGAATCCACTAGTGATAGAAGGGGTGACAAGGGATGTATTAGAATTCAGATCCATACTCTTGTAATTCTAAAAAAAATAATCTAATATACACACACAATATATTTCATCAAATTACTTTAAAAATATATTTTTCGTAAAAAAAAGCCTTATCACCTTATTTTTTGATCGATCGATCAATCTTTTACTACTAAAAAGAAATTGATAATCAGTGAGAAATTTGTCGAATGGTTGAGAATTAATTAAAATTTTAACTAATTAGCAATTTATACAATGAATATAAATACTACAAAAAAAATAAAGATATTATCGTCGATTTTTATACTATAGTGACGGAGCCAGTCTATGGCCACGGCCAGCCATGGTCCCCAATATTTCTCAAATCTCTATTAATTTATATAAAAATATATTTAAAAAAAATGTACAAGCGTATTAATGCCCTCCTCTCAGATTTTTTTGAATGCATCGGCACTTCGTCGAACTTAAAATCATGGCTCGTTCCGCTAGTGGGGTGTATTCAATTAGTATATTTTTGTGTTTTGCACTAACAAAAAATTAATATTCCTTTAGTCATTATTTTCCCACCAAAATTGTTGTCTTCCAAAATCTAAATTGATTCACCATAAAATCTAACAAGTAAAATCTATGGTGCCAACTGCCAATTACATCCAATAAGGCCATAAGCGAATACAAATATCACGTGCCTCTTTATTCCCAAAAAAAAAAAAGAAGAAGAAAAAAAAAATACTTGGTCAAATGATCATGCTTTATATATATTATTTGTAGACCACACATCACGTGCAGTGCATATATCTTTCTATCTTTGCAAAATCTTGTTTTCTTCTTGGCAACATTGTCCAATTTGCCCCCACCACCTTTTCATTTATGCATACGTACCACACCAACATAATACATCACTATTCGTTTCGAGTTATTCAATAAAATAAAATAAAAATATTAAAATATTAAAATTCATGAAAAGTACCTTTTGGGGGGGGAACGATGATTGGCCCTTTTTTTTCTTCACATTTGATTATATTGGATTCGTGTGCTAACAAAATGAATTACACTATTTTTTTTTTTTGATAATATATATAATGCACATATGTATAGTAATATATCGATATCAAATGCAATAAACTCAGAGATTATATGTCAACGTTAGAGGTGTATATTGGACCGATCGGATCAAAATTAGCCATTTTCAGGAAAATTTTGATTTTTTTTTTTGGATGTGAAAAGCTAGTTCCTATTCTGTTCCAAAAAAATCGTTAAAAAATGGAAATCGAAATTTCAGAAATTGGAACGAAAAAACTTGTTCAAATCGAAAAATTTCGGATCAGAATCGGTAGAGTTTGGAAATTTCTAATTTTTGGATCGAAAATCGGAATCTCATTTATATATATATATATATATATATATATATATATATATATATATATATATATATATATATATATATATATATCCAAACATGTCCCATGAAGAAACTTATCATATAAAAGATGGATTTCTCATTTTCGTTAAACATTGTAGTAGACACGGCCATGGCCCGGTTTTGGGCCCGGAACCGGCCCGAACCGGCCCGTTTACGACCCGGTCCAACCCGTTGACCGGTGAACCGGCTCGGAATTCGTGAACCGGCCCGTCGTCCCCGGGACGGCCCCGGTTCTATGAAATGGTGTTGGGTGCTAAATACCTAACACGCAAGTGCACGTATCGCAAACAAGTAGTAAAAGTGGACTCGTGAAAGTCGGATGTCGATCCCACAGGGAATACTCAAATTTTCTAATCATAAGTACCAAATTCTTAGGACCGGCAATTGAGCCGGGCCTGCCCGAAGCCCGATGGCTCGGCCCGATTTTATTTGAGCCGAGCTCAATAAATTGTGAGTCGGGCCGAGTTTGAGCCTTTTTATTAAACCCGATTAAACTATGAGCCGAGTTTGAGCTTACCATGGCTCAACCCGAATAAAGCCCGATTAAGTAAACAAGTTAACAACAAGTAGTAATTAATTCATAAATTTAATCAAATCCAAGTGAAAAGTTTCTTAATGTAAAAAATACTAACATTTTCTTCATTCATATAAATATAAAACCTAGTATATGCAAAACTTTAACGTTAACAGTATGTTGCAAAATTTAAGTTAAGGGTTTCTCTTATCATCAATGGAGGTAATCTTAATTTATCACTGTTTTTTTCTTTCAATGATTATTCTAGATATAACTTTTATCTTAATTTATCATTGTTTTCGACTTGCAATGAGTATTCTTAATTTATCATAGTATAAGTTGTTTTATTTAATATGTTCGGCTACAAAGTTGTAAAATATGTAATTTATATATTGTCCGATATAAGCCCGATATAAACCCGAAGCCCGAAAAAATACGTGAGCCGAGTTTGAGCCTATAGGCATGAGGCCCGATGGTATTTGAGTTTGAGCCTATAATAACGAGGTCCGATGGTATATGAGCTTGAGCCGACCCAAGCTCGGCTCACATGGCCCGATTGTCAGCCCTACAAATTCTAACAATTATGATTTTTATCCAGCCTACGCAAAGTTGTCAAATTTAATCAACTAAATAATTAAACTAATTATGAAAGCAAATTAACACGAGAAAATATCAATAAAAACGGACCTAGGATTTTATTTTCCCCCTATGCAAGAATTGCTCACCCAAAACCCCTCAATTATGAAATATATGATTCATGATTATCAACCCGAGACACTAATTTAGTCATAACCCGCTGTCGCGTGTATTATGAGTCTATTATTCATAAACGGTTCACTATATGTCTATGCAAACAAATTATGAATAAAGCATTAACTAACAAGTCTCGTAAATGGCTACCTAAGGTGATATCTGTATGTCTACGACACCACATGCAATTGACACACTCATCCGGTGAAAACTACTCGAAGGTTCTTATACTTACCGTCTAATTATCAAAATAGCTCTGTCGAGTCAATCCCAATAATCACAGATAAAGCACATAAATTGATCAAGTTCATGCAATAACAATCATAACAAGTAGAAGAAATAATCATAAAATCATAATTGCATAATCTCACGAAAACGGGTTCACCATCCCCACATAGGGTTCCAACAAAATCCTAGATTAGAAACTTAGCTACTCATGTTCTCTACGAAAAACATCATAAAAACATAAAAAGAAATGGATTAAGAAAAGATAGATAAAGGAAGAATTGTGATGAAGATTTGTCACTTCTCCGTCTTCGATTCTTCGTTCTCTTGCTCCTCTCGCTCCAAGGTTGTGTCAAAAGTCCCTCTAATTCGTGCTTGGTTTGGGCTTAAATAGATGTCCCAACTTGGTAGATGATTTTAGGTTTCCTTGTGTGATTAAAAGTCCAAAATTGTCTCCAACGTGTGTTGGCACGGCCGCGCGAAAATCAGTGCAATTCTCACACGGCCGCGCGAGAATCGCCGAAACCTTCTGCCCAATTTCTGCATTTGGCACGGCCGTCCTATTTTTAGGTGTAAATTTGGGACGGCCGTCCCGTGCCAATTTCTTCAGATTTTTGATTATTTCACCTTTGGCCTATAATTTCTCCAAAATTGCAGTTTTGACCCCAAACTTTTCCAATTCTTCAATTTATACCTAAAATACAATAAATCAACTTTTTAAGCGCACCAATTATCGTTAAATCACACCAAAAGCTCAAATAAAAAGGTACGATAAAGTATAAAAATATATACTTAACAAATGGTGAACCGTGAACCGCCGGGCCGGCCCGGCGGTTTACCCAAATTTAAAAAAAATAAAAAAAATTCAAAAAAAAAGCAAATAACGGCTAGTGAACGGCCGTTATTTGTTTTTTTTTTTAAATCCCCCCCCCCCCCCCCCAACCCAATTTTTCCTATAAATACCCTTACTCCCCAATTTTCCTATAATTTACTTATTCATCAAATATTTCAAAAATAAAATCAAAAAATAAAATCAAATTTTCCGGGCCGACTCGTATAGGCCCAGAACCGGCCCGAACCGGCGGGCCGACCCGGCCCGCCGAACCGTACATATTACGGGCCGGTTCCGGTTCCGGAAAAAGTGAATTGTGAACTAGTATGAACCGGTCCGGAACCGGCCCGAACCGGCCCGTGGCCGTGTCTACATTGTAGGATAATAGATGAACACATGCAACATTAAGAACAAGTTCTAATTATGGCTACCCAAGGATATGATCAATAAAGGTATATATAGGATAATCCTATATTCATGCCAAAAACAGCAAACATATGAAATTGATTCGAGAGTTCTTCTACCAACCGTCTACCTATTAAACGATCTTTCGATGCATGCAATTCTAATAATCACAGATAACAATCATCGGTTAGCTACTTTTATGCTCCTCAAACAAATCAAGTACTAGAATAAACAATTTATCAAACTTGCATAAATAAGAAATTTAATACAACAAATCCCACATCTAGTTCCAATGTTACTCATGTTGTCCAAAGAACAAGTTTTCGTCCAGTTTTCTCCAATTTTCACGTCGTTTCGTTCCATTTGTCGTCTTTCATGATCTCGAAACTCCTGGCTGAATTTATAGTATTAATTCAAACAAAAGTCCAATCGAAAGTACGTGTAATTTATACACCTAACAACCCACTTAGATGTGTCCGTTGATGACATCTGAAGCGTTTCGCCCGAAAACTGCTCGGATATCGATGAACACGTACACTTCGGATCCTTTTTTTCTTTTCGGAAACAAAAACGAAAAAGAAAATTTGAGTCTTTTAATAAAAATTTAACCCAATATATCAAAGATCGGCAACCGGATGGACATTTTTATTCGATATGGATTGGTATGTGAGGCGGGCTGTATTAATTAATTAAACCCACTCCTTTTAAAATAGGCCCAATCATTTTGCAGTACGAATCTTCCTCTTCTACCATACAATCAGCATATGCAACCAGGTCCATGTATTTGATTTCCCTTTAGATTTACATCATATATATTACAATATTTATAATGTGCAATAATTATCTCTCTCTCAAATTTAGCTAACTTAAATTCAATTAAAGTGAAATAATAAAATAATAGATGACTAGGATATGGATTCTTTGGACCCCCAGAATATAACTCCTAAATAAAGAAGAATCTTCTTTGTCAAAATTCTTTCTAGCCCATTACATTTTGTGCAACTATAAATAGTTCCTATAGATTGTGATCTAAATGTACAACTTATAAGGTGAGAGCAAAAGATATTTTCAAGATATTTATTTCTTTCTCTCTCTCTATATATAATTAATATATATATCTTTCTTTTATATATACACTATGCCAAGAGACAGAAACCCACTAGTCGTTGGAGGTGTGATAGGGGATGTATTGGATCAATTCGCAGCGTCCATAACGCTTAGAATTGTTTATAATAACAGAGAAGTGAATAACGGTGGAGATTTCAGGCCGTCACACATTGTCAATCAGCCTAGGGTTGATATCGGAGGGGACGATTTCCGTACCTTCTATACTTTGGTAATGCTTTATTTTTTCCTTCGTTTAAGTTATATATATATATATATATATATATATATATATATATATATATATATATATATATATATATATATATATATATATATATATATGACTATTTTTTGTACCTTGTAGGTTATGGTGGATCCCGATGCCCCGAGTCCTAGTGATCCTAATCTTAGAGAATATCTGCACTGGTGAGACGATTTTTGCTACTATTCGTATACATAGATTCGAATTATTGTACGCAAACTACAAATACTATACGTATACAATACAAGATTTAATTCAAGAAATACGAGGATTTATGTATATTATTTTACATATTATATATATGTGGATTGCATGTATATAAATATTATTCTTCATTTTCAATTGTATAAACTAATTTTTTCAATTGAATTTTTTTTTAATGTAGGATGGTTACGGATATTCCTGGATCCACTGGGACAAACTTTGGTTAGTGTTCTTTTAATTTATAATTTATTAAATTTCATATCTTACAAAATGGTCTTCCTAATTCGTACAATTAAATAAATAAATAAATAAATAAATAAATGTATTGAAGGGCAAGAGATCGTGTGCTACGAGAGTCCACGGCCTTCGATGGGGATCCACCGTATGATCTTCATCTTGTTCCGCCAGTTAGGGCGGGAGACGGTGTACGCGCCGGAGTGGCGCCAGAACTTCAACACCAGGGACTTTGCAGAGACCTATAATCTTGGATCCCCTGTGGCGGCGGTCTACTTTAACTGCCAGAGGGAGAGCGGCACCGGTGGGAGAAGACAAGTGCAATAATGAACTTCAAATATTACTAAGTTATTATTATTATTATTATTATTATTATTATTATTATTATTATTATTATTATTATTATTATTATTATTATTATTATTATTATTATTATTATTATTATTATTATTATTATTATTATTATTATTATTATTATTATTATTATTATTATTATTATTATTAAAAAATAAAGTTGATTATGCAATATGCATGTATGAATATTTTCATTGAAATGGGCTAAAGCTTGTAAGAGTGAAGCTGCGTACGCCAGCTTTCTATATTATGTATTTATATTTATGGAGAAATATTGTACTACTTTGTAATTTGTAATAATATCGTGTAATGAATAAATGTTTGATGGTAATAATTTTACTACTTCTCTTGCTTCACTTTTGTTTACAGGAAAAAAAAATTAATTAGAAAAGAAATCAAATTATAAACTATATGTACCTAAATATTAATTCATTTGAAAAAATATATTACCTTATATTAGTATTAAAAGTTAGTATTAATTTTAATAATAAATGATTAATTATATGATTACCAAAACTTTAATTGAAGGCCTCGTTTATTAATACTGATCGATAGGATTTTTTCTTAAGAGTTCGATTGTCATTGTTAAGTTCTATTGACTAAATTATAGGAGTTAGACAGTCGGTATTATATTTGTTTGTGAAGATTCAAACTAATTCAGGTATGTAAATGTTATTATTCAATAAAGTTAGTAATAAAAATACCATGCGATTAATTTTGTAGGATGTTATGTAAAAAAAATGACGATTTCATATCAATGGAAATGCTTTTGGAAAATGGAATGTAGCACCAAATTTTAATAACTTTTTTGGCTTAGTTCCACTTTGAACCTTCTAAATATACTATTTTTGCATTTTGCACCCTCGAGAATAACTTATGGCACTTAACACCCTCAAAACATGTTTAATTATTCATGTAACCTAGTCTATTTCCAGGACATAATTTTCTGTCGTTTACTTATTTTATGGTTGTCAACATGGTCATTTTCGTCTATGTAATTAATTCTTTTCTCCATGGTGCAAATTGCTAATGTATTTTCGAGTTATGATGGACTATCAAAAATTAGTTCAACAACGAAAATTCTGGCCAAAAAATAAATTAAGGTGCAATTTGAACTATTACACATGTTTCAAGGGTGCAAAATGTCATAAATTATTTTCGGGGGTGCAAAGTGGAAAAATTGTACATTTTGAGGGTTGCCAAGTAGGAAAATAGTACATTTTGAGGGTGCAAAGTGAAATTACGCCTTTTTTTTTTTTTTTTTTTTTTTTAATATCGTACCTAATTGAGTAATAGAAGGAAACAAACATCTAACTAATCGACTAATCACTCAGTCAACACAAAATTAATACAATACAATATAATCCATATTAATCCGATTTATGTAACTGAACGACACCTTAACTGCATAAACAATTGTAGATACTTATAAGCAAACATAAATTTAATTTATACTATAGCAAAAAAGAAATTTAAAAAAAATGATGTTTTAATGAAATAATAATTGATCATGTACTCCAAAATCTACATTGATTCACCATATCTAATTGGCAAAAAGGCCAAAAGTGAATACTTTTACACTTTATTCCATAAATAAATTGTGATTTATTTATAAATATAATGTATAATTTGTAGACCACATCATATGCATCTTTCTATCTTAGAAAAAACATTATTTTATCATTGGCAACATTGTCCAAATCGCACCACCACTTTTCGCTTTATAAAAGAACATTCGAATACATGAAAATTTTGAAATTCAAGAAAAGTACTTCAAAGCAAAAAGTGTTGCGTATTTTTTTTGATAATTGAAAAATAAAAAAGTGACAAAAAGTGATATACATAACAAGCAGAATTTGCATTTTTTGATCCAATTCTATCACTTTTCGTCATCCAAATGTCTTGTGTAGGGGCAATTTTCTTTTTAGCATATTGGTTATATTTTTAGAAGAAAAATAAAATGAAATGTGCATATTGTTTGCTTAAAAAGCCGATTTGCGAGGTCTCTTCGGAACACCTTATGGCCTAATTACCTCGTGTCCTTGTCGTCATACGATTTAAGGTGCTAACGACATTGTCTCATTGTCTGGGTTTCATGTGCTTTTTAATTGGACTTTAAGTTTTAGGCTGCCCTTCTTGGACTTTTATGGTGTAATTCACTTTAATTGCGCGGGCTAAGCCCATATGGGCGATACGGCCCATATCAATTAGTCAATTTGTGCACGAACATTTAGACATTACGAAACCCAAAATACAAGTAAAAAAAAGTGTAATTAATAGATTGTTTAGGCCCGAAAAATTGAAACGCCACCCATAAATCATTCGTTGTGGTTTTTAGAAATTACGAAGCCCAAAAGATAACAAAAGAAAAACCCAGCCGAAATCAACACAGTCCGTAGTGAAAATCATCATCCTTGGTAAAAAATCAGTGCTCGAAAACAAAAGGGGCGATGCGTATTGTGTGTATTTAACGGAAGAGAGTCGTACTCCGATCCTTTGTCAAAGATGAGAAAACTTATAAGGATGTACGGAAATGGAAATGGTGAAATCTTCTGGATGTATAATTTGAAGCTACTTTCATACTTTGAAAAGATTACATCTGATTCATGTTGACTATTCACATCAATCTTGATGCTTTCTGCGCAACAATATTTTTTTTCCTTTTTCATTTTTTGGTTTGGTGTGATCTGCATTACGAGAGGTAGCTTTCGACAGAGTAATGGTTTGACATTTCAGTACGTAGCTCTCGTAGCGTAGTTTACATGTTACGTATTTACGTAATTTGCCATGCCTACTCACTATTGCATTCATTCATTATTTGTTCGAGGCTCGGACGTTTTAACTCGAGCTCTGGATTGTGAAATGCACCTAAGAGATGCAAGCAACTGTAATTACACATCATTTTCTTAACTGTTGATAGCTCTGCATTAGTAATTACTAATTATAGATTTCTTGACCACATTTTCCTTTGTAAAACTATATTCTTGATCTTTATGATTTGATTTTATTATAATCTCTAAATATATAATCAGTTGGTTTTGACCGGATCTCTTTCAACCTAGATGAAGGGTAGAATTCATGAGGATTATCATTGAAGATAAACACTATACCAAACACTTAAATAATCCATCAGTCAAATTAAATATTAGTTTTTTAACAACTTTTTAATCCAAAAATAATAGGGTCAAATTACGAAAAAACCCTTATTGTTTTGGCAATTACAACTTCCCCTCAATTATGAATCTTCTTACGCGTCCACCTTTATGGTGTCACATTCAACATAATCTTATAGATTCCGTGGAATAGTTTGTACTCGTTTTGTGCAAAAACACAGTTTCTGATGCACTGCAATCTAATAATTACAAGCCAAGAGACACATCTTACGATCATCTTATTTCAAATGTGGAGCTTGAATGGAATAAAACGAGTACAAAGAGGAGATTATTATTCCATATAATGTAGATAATTCCACTAAATTTGACACCGCAATGGTGGACGTGTAAGAAGATTCATAGTTGAGGAAATGTTTGTAATTACCCAAACATGAGGGACTTTTTCGTAATTTGACCTACCTCGTGGGGTGACCGTAATTTGGTTAAAATATTATTTATCATAAATGTATGGCATTTTGTGGATGCTACTTTAATGGGATATATATACTTTTTAAGTAGTAAGTACTATCACTATATTTATAAGACACTAGGTACTAGATGCTAAATACTAATTTATTAATAAAAAAATACATAATTTTCTTCAATGATTACAACTAACACTAGATTTTGTGGCTTATATACATGCACATCCTATTAAAATTGAGTTTATAATTTTTTTATAAATAGTTTTTATAAAAAAAATTTTATAAAAACGTCATGGTAGAAAAGTACAACCCCAGTAAATCGCACAGCGTGCATCAAAGTATTGTACGTTGGTGGAAAGAGAAATCAAAATCAAAGAAGCAAGCAATCATAGGAATCATCGCCATGAAAAAAAGGTTTTAAAGCCAGCAAAAAACCACAAACCCCTTTCTTTTCCGATTTTGTCCTTTGCTTCTAGCCTTAAATTAGTGCCCTTCGTCACTCTCTCCACACCCTTCACTCTACCTCATCTCTCTCTCCTCCTTGTTTTTTCCCTTTCTGCCATCGTTCAATCAATCAAAGCAGGTGAAATTAATTGAGGAATTCTTCCATTTTGTTGTTGTTGTTGTTGTTGAGAAATATAGAGAGAAAAAATGGCGCTTAGGCTTAGCATTACTCCCCACAAGGTATCTTCGTTCCCGGGTTATCAGCTCAGATCTCACAGAGTTTCCATGTCTTCCACTCTTCATTCCCCATCCAAGTATGTTTTCCTTCAAATTCATCTTCTCGTTTTTTATTTTTTTGTAAATTGATATGATTAATTGTTTATTGGATATGAAAGATCAAATCTCGGCGGCTTCATTTTTTGAGATTTGATTTTATTGATCTGGGACTGTGGTACTTTTTGCTGAACAAGTTGTACGGTGGTGATTGTTGTTTCTGTAATTCGTTGAGAGGGTTACTTATTTTGTGAAATTACAATGTTTCAAACAAATGTATGATTCCAAATTGATTGAATTGATGCATGCAAAGCCTTTTTCGTTTAGCTGATTTCTTTTTTTCTTGATTTATAACATTTTTATTTATACACCGCCCATATGTTTTGTTTTCTTTGTTAATTTTTATTTTACTTTGTTGGAGGATGGAGATTAATATTTTCCCCCTTTTTGTTTTGCTGAGGTGGGGGGTGGGGATGGGTGGGTTGGGGGGGGGGGGGGGGGGGTGGTGGTGGTAGGGGAGTTGTTTTGTTATGCATGCATCATGCTTGTGGTGGTCCTACTTGACTTGCGAAATGAGACACTCTTTGGTTAGATCTCAAACACGGCGAGTCTCTTTTATAATAGTAGATGCGTCTTTCATTAGGCTACGTCTCAAAAATCGACTTTGATTTATCTCTTGGTTTTTGTAAGCTTTCTTAATTTACTGTCATTTTCATTTTGTCGTTCATATGTGAATTTTTCTGTATTCAAAAGCATGGTTTCTGTTGGCGGTGAAATGTTTGCTGCACTTGAACAACTTGTGAAAATTAATGGAGGGTGGGGGTGGGGGTTGGTTGGTTGTTGAAGCATTTATTATAGTAATTGGTTTTGTCTCACTATATGTATCAATTTTTTTTGCAATTTTTGCAATTTTAAATCGATAGAAACTAGATGGAATATAGGTGATGTAAAAGGTGGTTAGTTTGCTACCTGCATTCTTGACTTTTTCTTTATGTCTCTAAATTGCGGTGGTTAGTATAAATTTGTCCTGTTTCTTTCTTCACTCTGTCACAAATGTGATTCTTTCGTCATCTTCCCACCAATATTACTTTGGCCATTTCCCCGATAAAAGAGAAATATAGAGGAGAAAGCAGAACACTGATTAACTATAGTTTATAAATTACGTCAATTCATTCTTGTTTTCCTATACGTGTGTTGCTTTTTGTGATACATTCGTTGTAGTGAATCCATGTTAGTTTGTGTTTAGGCATTTTACGTGAAGTTTTAAGTGGTTCCAAGTACTAAATTTCGAGAACTGACAAATGATTTCTGTAATAATGGTTTCAGTAAAATATCTGACATCATTTTATAATGTATACAACGTCCATTGCATTTGTACTACAAATTGATGAAAGCTTTCTATAGATAGTCTTACTTAACTGATGTCTGCACTCTGCTTTCGTAAAATTACTCGCATATGTTAATTTGTCAACATTCAAGAAATGAGTTTATTGCATTTAGTACTCCCTGTGTTGTATCAAATCGATAAAAAAACCTCACCGTGTTATAAACCCTTCAAGAAATTCACTTGATGAGTATTTTCTTTTTACAAAATTCAAGAAACCTAACATTCATTACACCAACCCTCCAATATTCTTTATTTTCGTCGAAAATGCAGAGACGTTGGAAAAGACAAAAAGCCCTTCACACCGCCCCGCGAAGTTCGTTCGCAAGTGACTCACCCTTTAGCACCAGAAAAACGCGAGATCTTCAATTCACTCCACGGTTGGGCGGAAGACAACATCCTCGTACTCCTAAAGCCTGTCGAAAAATGCTGGCAGCCAAACGACTTTCTTCCGGACCCTTCTTCCGAGGGCTTCCAAGAACAAGTCAAGGAGCTTCGTAAAAGATGCAAAGATATTCCCGACGAGTATTTCGTTGTTTTGGTCGGTGATATGATTACCGAGGAAGCTCTCCCCACTTATCAAACTATGCTCAATACACTAGATGGGGTCCGCGATGAAACGGGTGCGAGTTTGACCCCTTGGGCTATTTGGACAAGGGCTTGGACTGCTGAAGAGAATAGGCATGGTGATCTTCTCAACAAGTACCTTTATCTCTCGGGGCGCGTGGACATGAGGCAAATCGAGAAAACGATTCAGTACTTGATTGGATCGGGGATGGTAAGTCAAAGATGAAAATGATTTCTTGATTATTGTCTTCTTTCGCTTTTAATCTTTTATGGGTGCAAAATTTTGAATTGTTTCGGAAAAAAATTAGAATTGAAAATGAACTCCGATTTCAGGAAATTTGGATTTTTTTGGGAAATAACGGAAATAATGTCATTTTTAAATATCATTTATTTAAAAATTGAAAATCGGTGTGGAAAAAGTTATTTGAAAACGGAAAAGATTTATTGATCTTGTCTTTGTTTCACTATATGTTTTCATGTTCGGGATTTTTTTCGGATTTGAATTGGCGGAATTCAGATTCAATTTCCACTCCTGCTGATTGGTATAACCACTTGTATTTACATGGTTTTCCAACGTAACAGGATCCACGCACAGACAATAACCCGTACCTCGGATTCATCTACACATCATTCCAAGAGAGAGCAACTTTCGTCTCCCACGGGAACACCGCCAGGCTGGCAAAAGAACACGGCGACCTAAAACTAGCCCAAATCTGCGGCATAATAGCAGCAGACGAGAAACGCCACGAAACAGCCTACACCAAAATCGTCGAGAAGCTATTCGAGATCGACCCAGACGGCACAATACTAGCCCTAGCAGATATGATGAGGAAGAAAATCTCTATGCCAGCTCATCTAATGTACGATGGCGCGGACGATAATTTGTTCGATAATTTCTCTTCCGTGGCTCAGAGGCTCGGAGTTTATACTGCAAAGGACTACGCGGATATATTGGAGTTTTTGGTGGGGAGATGGGAGGTGGAGAAGCTGACTGGACTTTCCGGCGAGGGGAGAAAAGCACAGGAGTATGTTTGTGGGTTGACACCTAGGATTAGGAGGTTGGACGAGAGAGCTCAGGCAAGGGCGAAAAAGTCTTCTCCGGCGCCGTTTAGCTGGATTTTTGGTAGGGAAGTTATGCTTTGATTTTTCTTCATGTAGGTGCGTGCACTTTCTGAAATTATGAATCCTTTGTAATGTTTGTTTTTTTTTTGTTGTCTTTGATTTTGATGAAACTTTGTTGTTTTTTGTTTGTGTTGAATGTAGATACACTTGTTTGTTTGAGTTGTTTTTGATTAATTTTGTAGCTGTTGGTTTTTGTTTTCCTTTATCCTTTTAAATTTAGATAAATTGCTGAGGTGATGTCAAATTACAAAATAACCCCTCTTAAATCTAAAAGGGGATTGGAATACTAATTAATCAGCAAATAAATGAACCAAAAATTCAAATAATCGCTGATTAATCCGATACACACATCATTACAATAGAAATTAATTAAATAAATATATAGTTCCCAAAATATAAATAAATAAATTAATAAATGATTTCAACAAAATCCAAATATTCTAGACCTGGAAAGGCCACGGCCACGTCTTCAAATCCTCATCGTCTTGGACTTTGCCACTCCTCATTCCGTAACCGGTATTTCCATTAATACCCCTCCTCTCCACGTAAGCATAGTAGTTCAAAAAGAATGCCAACGTCAGCACCACCCACTCGAGGCAGAAGATCAGGATGCAGAGTCCGCCGGCGAGCTTCAGTATCATGACGCCGTCGTCCACCCTCACGTACGATTTGAGGTGTCCGAGGAAATCGGAGGGGCGTGTGAAGATCAGCACGGATACCGAGCCCTGGAAGATGGCGGTGAGGACGGTCGCCACCATGTGCGCGCCGTAGAATTTCCCGGCGGAGGTGGCGGTGCGGGATGCGGCGGCGCATCCGGAGACGGCGCCGGCGATGGTGATGATCTGGAGGAGGATGAGTAGGAAGCCGATCAGAGAGGGGAAAAGGCGGAGGGAGAGGGTTAGGAAGATGCAGCTGGAGGCGGCGCCGAGGAGTATGTAGTTGCTGAGGAGGAAGACCTTGTGTGTGTGGGGGTGGGAGTATTCGCCGTCGCCGGAGTTGTCAATTGACAGTCCCATTGTTTCGATTGATTTAATTTTGCTGAAATAGCGAGTTGATGAAAATATGAGATTTCTAGAGAGAGAGAGAAATGTATAGAGAGAGAGAGAGAGAGAGAGAGAGAGATGTTGCTATGGTGAATTGAGTGAGAATGAGAGAGAGATATATATACACATAGATAGACTTACAGTGTGTGGGGGAGGGGGTGCAAGCAACGGTCATGTTTGGAGGAGAGAAATATGACCGTTGGTGATGAAGAAGAAATTAAAATAAGTGGAGAATGTAACGGATAGTTTGAATTTTCCTGATCTACCTGCATTATTCATTCTTTTTTGGAATTTCCTTTTTTCTTTAATTTATTCTTCTAAACCACTTTTTAATTATTTTTTAATTAAAAAAAAGCCCATTATCCTGAAAACCCAATTAGAAAGCCCATTTAGCATTAATAAGCCCAAATAGATCCAATGGACAAAAAAGGGCAAGCCCGCTTAAAAAAAAATTCCCCCTAATTTCCACCTCCGGTAGGTGTTTTCGTTGCAGAGCAGGAATCAACAGAACGTGAACGATGGCGTCGGAATCAAACGAAGAAATTCAAATTCCAGGTACGTGCGTTTTTTCGCCATCCTATTTTTTTTTCTTCTATTTCCTCATTTTCTGCTCTTATGATTATATGTCGAAAATATCTATTTGATTTTTTTTTGAAATGTTTGATGAGAAATTAAGGGTTTCCATAGTACTATATTTGTTTTGAGTTCCTGTTAGAATTTATTTCGTAGCTGAATCAAACAATTTTATTTTTTGTAATTAAATTCAGAAAAAACTGGAGTGGGCTGGTATATTCTTGGTCAGGACCAACAGCTCGTAGGCCCTTACACTGTCTCTGAGTTACAAGGTGAGTGTTTTCAAAATTTCTAGTTATGGATTCTAAGCTGAATTATTTGAATGCTGATTATATGTTCTGTTAGTTCGTTTAGTTTCGTAGTAAGAAGTGTGCATTTTAGTTTGTGATGTTTGTTATTTTTTCCACTGCATTACAGTTTTACAAGTAATCGATAAACTTGGGCAATCGCTGTATGATGTTTGAATGGCCCTTTTCATGGTATTGAAATCATGTGATTAAGATTGTTTAATTCGCATGGGCAGAGCATTATTCGAGTGGATACTTGTTGCCGAGTACACTTGTGTGGTCTGAAGGATGCACTGATTGGCAGCCACTGTCATCGGTTCATGGCCTGTCGATTGACGTCCCTCCACAAAATGCTAGCAATTCAGGTTTTGATATGTTTTTTTTTTTTTGAATTAATGTATCTGAAGACTACTATTGAAAATGTGTTTTGTTTTTTTATTATTTGATAGTTCATGTCACCTCTAATGAAGAAAACACCACTAATGAAGAAGACGAGTTTGAAAAATGGCAAAGGGAGGTTAGGGAAGCGGAAGCAGAGGCCGAGGCTGAAGCGGCTAGCATAAATGACGACATTGAGAGGCCTTCAACACCACCCGAGGGTGAAGAAGAATTTACTGATGATGATGGAACTACATATAAATGGAGTCGGGATCTTAAAGCTTGGGTACCTCAGGTTAGTGCCTGAAATAAATAAAAAAATATATTGTGAACTCGATATTGTGAATTGTTTGTACTTTGTAGTAGTGGAATCGGGTCTGGATTTTTTTTTTTTGCTTTGGTTTTTCATTTGACTCATAAAATAATTAGAGATAGATATTTAGACACTATACATACGAGAGATGAGTGCTAAATATTCAAATTACCTTTTGATATGCTTAGTTGTAGATGTGTGCTAAATGTTTTCTTGCTAGTATGGTCTTTAATAGTTTAGTTTCTTATGATAGGAGGAGAGTACGACTCAGAAAACTGATGATTATGGTCTGGAAGATATGGTTTTTGTGCAAGAAGAGGAAGTTTTTCCGACAGGGGATGCTGTTGATCTTCCTGTAGATCCTGTTGTGGATAAAGAGTTTAATGATGTCAGCGAAATTGACAAAAAGAAAAATGGTAAGAGAAAGCTGAAAGAGAAAAAGATTGAGGAGAAAGCTGCAGAGAAGGTTGGTTCCACCCTCCTTTTAGTTTTATTATATATCTACTATTGATTGCATGTTTGAACATTTAATACGAGTTGCCTCTTAGCAACAAAGTTTGTGTGCGGTTGCTTTATTCTCTGTGCCTCGTGCTTTTGTAGGAAGCCAACAAGGAAGCCAACAAACCTCCCGAGAGTTGGTTTGAGTTGAAAGTTAATACACATGTATACGTAAATGGCTTGCCCGATGATGTCACTATGGAAGAGGTAATTTTTGTTGTTTGTTTCCTTACGCTAGTTGTTCTTTATCATTGAAATACTGACATGAACACTTGCATGAATTGGTGCAGGTGGTTGAAGTGTTCTCCAAGTGTGGGATCATAAAAGAGGTATGTCCGTATCTTGATTATATGTTTACAACCAAAACCTTTGCTGCTTCTCATTTTCTTCATTGTATTCTTCAATGTTTCTAGGATACGTTAGTGCATTAGTGTTAGGTTATGTGTAGTATCATTTTATAATCTTATTGTGTTCAAGAAGGAAAAAAAGGGGTGCTAAGGTCTCCTTCTGGTTAATTTTATGATCTTGTGATATCTAGTATTGAAATAATTCAGGACCCTGAAACTAAAAAACCTCGAGTGAAGATTTATTTCGACAAAGAAACTGGAAGAAAGAAAGGGGATGCTCTCATAACATATCTTAAGGTAATTTTTATTTGTAAATATTTTTTATTATTGTAGTGGATGTACTTTTGTACTTATAATATTAAGTGTGGGTGTTCAAATAGGAACCTTCCGTAGATCTAGCCCTCCAAATTTTGGACGGGACCCCTCTAAGGCCCGATGGCAAGATTCCCATGGAAGTTACAAAAGCGAAGTTTGAGCAGAAAGGTAATGTGCATCGACTTTACTGCTCTTTTTTTTTTTTTTGCATTACTTATTATTTTTCTAACTGGCGGTGATGAGCATCATAGGAATGGCAAATGTGGCACATCTCCACTCTTTTTCTTTCTTTTATGATTTATTTCATCCTTTCAGATGGTTATTTTATCTTCATAATTATAAATTTTACTTCCAGGTGAAAGATTTATAACCAAGCAAGTGGACAAGAAGAAGAAGAGAAAACTTGAAAGGGTTGAACGCAAGATGTTGGGTTGGGGTAGGTCCTCTCAGAACTGGCATTACAATTATATGTGGACTTTGAATATGTATGTATATATATATATATATATATATATATATATATATATATATATATATATATATATATATATATATATATATATATATATATTCTTGGATAGGTGAATGTGATTTCGTTTCTGATATGTAGAAATAAAATCTTTCATTAAATAGTATGATACTAGTGACGAACCCATGTTAGTGATCAATGACATGTCGTGATGAAGCATTACATTTGCCGTTCATAGAGGACCTCTCTAGAATTCACTGTCGATTTTTTTATTCATAATCGGTGTCTCTGTTTAGAATAAGAAGAATTCACTTCTTGGTTATGGAATATATTTTGAAAATTTCAAGAGAAGAGCATGGATCTTATATTGGGTATTATTAAGTTTATCTTCATGCTGACTTATCATTTTATGCATATCCACAATTAACCATATGTGGGGTCCTTTTGATTTTGTTGAGATTTAAAATATTGACGAGATTCATTTTTCTGATAAAACAGGTGGCCGTGATGACTCAAAGGTGTCTATTCCAGCAGCTGTTATTCTTCGTTACATGTTCACCCCTGCAGAATTGAGGGTAATGCACTTTTCCATTTTTTTCCGACTTCACATATAGTAATGCCCAAACAAAGTTTGAAACGTTAAATAAGCATTCTTTGCTGTTCATAGGCTGACGAGAATTTGCACACTGAACTAGAGGAGGATATCCGTGAAGAATGTGGAAAGCTTGGCCCACTGGATGCTGTCAAGGTATCGTCACTTTATTATATTTAAAATATAAAGGCCCTAACGATTAAAAATCATTCCAAAATATAACTAATTAAAATTCTGGATTCTTGTTTTGAGTTTCAGGTGTGTGAGAATCATCCACAGGGTGTTGTCTTGGTAAAGTACAAGGATAGAACTGATGCTCATAAATGCATCGAGTTGATGAACGGCCGATGGTAATGTTACGTTCCTTTTTACGTTGCAATCTTTTTCATGCGTAATTTAATACAAGTTAGACTATTACCATATGACAGTGTAATATTGTAATTATCTTTTACTTAAGTTCTGTGACGCGCTAAGAAATGACTAATGAATGATGGATGAAATTGCTGTGTGATTTATGAGATCCATTAATGATTTACAATTTTGACCTTATATGTCATTTTCGTTTATATATTATATATTCAGGTTCGGCGGAAAGCAGATACATGCAAGCTTGGATGATGGATCGGTTAACCATGCCTTGGTGCGGGATTTGGAAGAAGAGACCGATAGATTAGAGAAGTTTGGAGCTGAACTTGAAGCTGATTGAGACTATTTAACGTTTTTATTCGTTATAAAATGTAAATCGATCTCGAGAGTTGGCTTGGTTTAGTTTTGCAGATTATTTAGATCCCCCTTTTACTGGGGAAAATTGTGTTTACTATTATGAAGCTCTCTAATATTTAATAAGGGAGTTCTTGAGTTATAATTTTGCATTCTAATTAGTAATTATCTATCTATTTTTCCGAAATATTTTGTGAAAATTCCAATATATCATCATGTCAAATCGTGTTAATAGATTCAATATTTTTCGTGCAAAAATTGTTTAAATTCGATTTGTTACGTAGAAGCAAGTCTGAACTCAAATTGAGTCTCGATTGTGTTTTAGTTTCGTTAATTTATCGGGTATTAATTTATGGAGGTTCCTATATGTACTTGATTGATAATCAAAACAAACTTCAATTCAAATTTTGAAAATTGATAATAATCCAAACAGATTTTAAAAATAAAATATGAATAGTGATATAAAGAACTGGGAATTACGTAACCTCCAGTTCCCTCCGCTGCAATTCCTTACATCAAACCACGACAATTGATTAAATTCACCATTTTCAGCGACTTTAGTTATTACTACCAAAACCCCTTCAAACCCCTCCGATTTCCGTCCTCACACCACCACCGTCTCCGCCGCAATGAGCAAAGCAACGAACTTCGGCCGTCTCCTCCTCCTCCGCCACCGCGGTCTCTCCACATCCCTAAAGTACCCCTGCAATGCTTCTCCACTCGCTTCAAATCCCCTTTTCACCTCCCAAATCACCAGAAATTACAGCTCCCGTTTCCAGAATCGAGGATCCCAAGATTTTCGCGCCGCCGACGCTGAAAGGGCGCTGCAGGAACTTACTTATCAGGCTGAGAGGGAGAGAATGCGCGAGAGGGAGGAGAGGATAAAAGCCGGGCTCGATGTTGCAGACCTCGATGCGGAAGAAGAAGAGGATTACATGGGTGTGAACCCGCTCATCGAGAAATTGGAGAAGGAGAAAGCAAAAGGCGATCCGCCCAATTTGAACCGGTACGAGGAGGCAACGGATTCCGAGTCCGAGGTTGATGAAGTTGAAGAGGAAAAACAAATGGCTAAGTACGAGAAGATATCCGAGAAGCACGAGGATCTGCTCGATAAATTCGCCAAGGCTGGTTTGTAATTTCGTCGAACACCTTGCATGCATTTTGTAGCTCTGTGGTGTCTGTGGTGATTCTATGTTGATCATGTGCTTTAATTGCGTGTTTTGTGATATATTGCTATTGAATCATGGTTTTGCTTGCTGAATATTACTGTCTCTATTTGAGAACCCCAAATTATTACGTAGTTTTACTGTAGTCGCACTTGTTTGTACATTTATGCCATGTTTGGATCCTGGATTTTAGTGAGGATTGTAGTAAGGAAAAGAATGATGTAAAATTGAGAGTTGTGTTTAAGACATTTTATTGCTGTAGGATTTATACCAGTGTGTGTTTATGCAATTTTAAGAACTTTACAGCAATGGGGATTGTGTAGTAATTTTTGCAGCATGATAGGTCCAAAGGGCTGAGGCATCGAGTAATATATTTCTCCTTGTTGATAATTGCCAATTAGTTCGATATGAATCAATAAAGAGGAACGACACTTTGTTTTGCAATTTTACATACCTGTTCCATTCTTTTGTACCAATATCTGTTTTGACTTTAGAGAATTGAGCAGAGACTCTCGACGAATCATTCAAGTTGATGAAAAGAATCGACAAGTTCGAGGAGAAACATTTTCGGCTAAGACCAGAGTATCGTGTGATTGGTGAGTTGATGAATAGGCTGAAAGTAGCTGAAGGTAAGGACAAATTCCTTCTTCAGGTAAAGTTGAATAGGGCATTGCGAATGGTGGAGTGGAAAGACGCTTTTGACCCTGACGATTCGTCCAATTACGGGGTCATTCAGAATGACGAGGTTGGGTCTGCCGTTGACCGTTTTGCGCAAGCTGAGTCGGAAGACGAGCAAGAAATTTCACGAGGTGGAGGGGATGATGATGAGTTGGAGTTTGATGATCTTAAAGAAAAGGATAATGTACTGTTGGAAAAGCTTAACGAATTAGATAAACTACTTGAGCAGAAACTGGCGGAATTGGATCATACTTTTGGTAAGAAGGGGAGACTGCTAGAGGAGGAAATTAAAGATCTTGCAGAGGAGAGGAACGCGTTAACTGAGCAGAAGAGAAAGCCTCTCTATAGGAAAGTAAGTACATGCATTTGTCTCATGATTCTTGATATACTGATTGCAATTTTGTCGAGTTCTGCTAAGTGGGCTATTACAGGATGATATAGGTTCCGTTTCCGTTATTATCTGTTACCCTTTTTTTCAAGCGAATTTTTACAATTTATGCTTACACGATTAAACTTTTACTTTGACATTTGTATTATTGACACAATGCTCTTTCATATGGGCAACTATATATGTATGTTTGTGTGTGTCTATATATGTATGTGTATGTGTATGTGTCTGTTTATGTATGGGCAACTATATATGTATGCATGTGTATATGTATGTGTATGTGTGTGTGTGTGTGTGTGTGTGTGTGTGTGTGTGTGTGTGTGTGTGTGTGTGTCTATATATACAATTGTCATCATTTTTTCTTCCATTTCATGAATGGAATGCTAGTTCTTGAAATTATTTATTTGCTTTCAAGTTAATTTGTTTAACATGTTCCGTCATCATTGGTCTCAGGGCTTTGATGTGAAGCTTATTGATGTCAACAGAACCTGTAAGGTTACAAAGGTAATATAGCCTCTTTATTTACTCTTCACCGGTGCATTATTATCTTTATTTTTGTTTTGACAATTATTGACTGACAAATGAGACAGGGTGGACAAGTTATCAAGTACACTGCCATGCTTGCGTGTGGAAACTATCATGGCGTCGTCGGCTTTGCTAAAGCAAAGGGTGAAGGAATTCCCGAGGCCCTTCAAAAGGTATAAAAAAATGTGTTGGGATCTATTGTGACACGTGCATACACAAAATGCTTATATATTCGTTTGTATCTATTGCCACAGGCATACGCGAAGTGCTTTCAGAATCTGCACTATGTAGAACGGCATGAAGAGCACACAATTGCACATGCGATTCAGACGTCGTATAAAAAGACCAAGGTTCCAAAAAATCTCAAGTTGTATATGTTTGTTGATGTTAGAATTTGTACGAAAATCAATTTTTTTGTCTTTGGATTAACCTGAAAATTTAATCTATTGTAGGTGTATCTTTGGCCAGCTTCTACTCAGACGGGAATGAAGGCTGGCAAAACTGCTCAAACAATTCTCAGTTTAGCTGGTTTCAAGAATGTCAAATCGAAGGTATAAAACTGACTATATATATAAATAATATTTTATTTTTACGTATATATCCTGATGTGAATAAAATTATAGGTTGTTGGTTCGAGGAATCCCCATAACACAGTCAAGGCTCTCTTCAAGGCTCTAAATGCGGTAAATAGAAGGATATATTCTCCATCGATAATCTATTGTATAATTCACAATTATATCTTGAGAATTGCTGTTTTATGTTGTTTACAGATTGAAACTCCAAAAGATGTTCAAGAAAAGTTCGGGCGAACGGTGGTTGAGTCATATTTATTGTGATAGGTATATGCTTTAGATCTCTACTCGACATTTCTTTGTTTCAGTTTTCGATCTGTTCTGATTTTTCCCATACTCGGCGAAAGAACGACTCCTAGACCCTATTGGAGCTTTGACTGTGAAAGAAGCAAAACACGAATAATATTTGATTTTATCATCTTGGACTTTGAAGACTTGAGTTAATTCATTATATACGTTCGGTCGACATTCTGTTTTCTGTTTCCTTGTAACATGTGTTTGTTTCCCCCCATGAAACGAACAAAAAAGTTCTACTTTTAGATTTCTGTTTTCTTATTCGAAAATTTCTCTGTTCGATTTCACAGGTTTGTAAAGAAAACTTTATCATGTCTGTGATGCATCTGTTCGTTTTTTTCGAATGAAGCAACATGATAATCGCATTATCTTTTGGTAGTTAAGCAACTATAAAAATCAACGGCGATTGAAGCGAAGAAGGCGAAAGGAAGATAGATGCATTGCTTGTTTTTCGATTTGTTAAGAGCATTATCCAATATTGTTGGACTGTAACATTTTTATTAAAACAAATATGAGAAAAACTTTGAATATGAAGTATTTTGAATTTTATTAAATTTAAAATAAATATCTATTCAGAATAAAAAAATAAAATTTGAATCTTCCGGAAACTCTTTCAGTAAAGTTAGGTTTTTGTTCATAGATATGATTTGTTGGTTTTCATGAGGAGATAATGAAAAGCTGTCGTGGTAGTGGTGCATGGTTTGGTTTATTTCACATTTACCGATCAAAAAAAAAAAAAAAAAAACTTTCAGAATTTTGAGAATTTTTCATATCAACTATTATTAGAGAAACTATAGATCATTAGAGAAACAGATATAACATCCTCTACCTTTAATCAGTAATTATTTGAAAACTTCTCAGGTGGCTCGGAAATTCAATGAATCGAAACACAAGTAGAAGCATCGACAATAGACACCGCGCGTAACGAACTTCAAACGTCATCTTGTTGCTCCTCTCGTATCAATTTAGCCGACACTTCAAGTTCTCCAAGACAATCCTCGAGTTCGATAAGTTCAAGTGTCGGAATCTCCACAATAGCATCTGGAATCTCTTCTAAACACCAACACTTGTGTAGCTGTCTGGCCACTTTAGCCTCGGAAAGTGGCTACTCTTCCTTATCCAATATTTAAAAGCCGAGTTCTCGATCTGCAGAAATTCCAGCTCAGCAAATTCTCCTTCATTTGTTTCCCATTTATCGCCATGGCAAGCAAAATCTCGTAACTTAAGCACTTGAAGATTAGGCAATGAACCAATAACCCGCATCATTAAATTCCCATCCGTCCACCGTTAGCTTTTTCAACATCTTCGGAAATATAGGATTACTACTAACCTTCTTCAAAAAACACGAAAGCATCGACACTGATCTTCAATTTCTCGAGATATTGGAAATGCACGAGGTTGTGGAGCTGAAAATCTTTGCTATTTCTTACCTCCGAGTAAAAAAGTCCCCAACTTTTTAACATTTGGAATCCTTTTCAAGATGCTTTCGGTGCACACAAGATCAGTTACTGCAGAATGCGTTTGCAGGTTTTCTAAAGCTCCTTCATCTGCATTAATTGGTAATTCGCCGAAATATTTACAGACAAGATGCCTTAGTTGCGGCATTTTCCAAATTTCAGACGGTAAATTCACCGTATATGGCTGGTCCCACGTTGTCCTCCCTGTATGAATGATTAATATCTGAAGGTTTTGATATATCTTTCGATATGTGAATAAGATAGCCGAAAGCAAGGTAACTCAAAGACAATATCTTTTCGAATTGCCCATTTTTTGTAGCGTTAATTGCCAATTTTACGTTTTTGGCAATTTCTTTCCACCGATTACGGAAAGTGCAAGAGGAAGTCCACCACAACTTCTCGCAATCTCCTTTCCGATATTTTCCAATTCAACACTACAAAACTCTCTGTGCATGAACCCATTCCAACAATTGGTATTACTTGGAGACTGTACGGATTCTCCACAAAGCCGCTCCTTTATTGCTAGCAAATCATCGTCGAATCCAACCATGGCGTCTTTTCTGTCAATGGGTCCACCTCTCGATGATGAATCAGTAGCAGCAGCAACAGCGGTGGTATGAGAGCCGTCATTAGGGCTGACGTGGACCTCTTTCATTCGGAATGGATTCCTGTTGCTAATTTGATGAGCGCTCTTTCGTGGTCAAAGAAACCACAGACCACTTGGCTTCCATGATAAGTCATTTCTTCCATGACGCGGAGTGGGTTTTGAACCCGTGATGCTCCTTTTTCAACTATGACATTGTTTGCATTTCAAACTATTATATATTATGTATTATTAGTCTTGGTTGTAAACAGATATAACAGACAAACAATCATCCACACAGAAACCAGAGGAACTTAAAATGTTAGAGCCTTAACTCAATTTAATCATCTGGCATTGCTTAATCAGTAATATATAACTCAATTTGTAACAATAACTAATCCATTTAAGTTCAAACACCAGTTCTAATCCATAGAAAGAAAGAATTACATATTCTCTAATCCACAGTTACAGAGGCAACTTTCAGATTGTATTTTAACCCAAAAATCTAAATTCAAAGAATCAAAACACAAGAAGAAGAAGAAAAGACACCACCCCAAAAATCGATGCAAATCAATAATTATATCATTCAGAACACGACCAAACTTGATTTAAATTTCCCCAACTTTGTTGTTCATCTCTTATCCGTTTGGCCGACGCCGTAAGAGATCTGTTAGATCCCGCAATATCAATGAGTTCAAGTGTTGCGATTTCTCCAATGCCCTCTGGGATCTCAAGTAGATGCCTGCAACAATGAAGCACTAGGCATTTGAGGCTTGGGAAGTGGCTACTACTTTCAATTATCCATTCCTTGAGATTCGCTCTCTCAATAAGTAGATATTGCAGCACAGGGAACTCTCCCTCCCTCGTTTCCCATTTTCTTCGACCGAAAGACGCATCTCTTAGTTTAAGCACTTGAAGATTAGGCAGCAAACCGACATTCCTCATCACATCTTCATCCAAAGGAAGTCTACGACCACCTCCCAAAGTTTAACTTTTTCATCGTCCTAGGAAATGCTGGGGAAGAACACAAACCTTTTATTACAGTTAGTTTCAATGTCTCAAGTTGCTGCAGATGTACAAGATTCTCCAGCTGTCCAATCTTGTTTCTGTCTTCAGAGTAATAGTATATCCCCAACTTCTTAATGTTTGGAATCATTTTTATGATGCTTTTGGTAAATGTAAGATTTTTTACCGGACATTGGAGCATCTTCTGGATTTGGCGACGCGCTGAAATTGAAGTACACGTGCCTTAGCTGTGGCATCCTCCAAATGTCCGACTGCCAACTTAACATATCAGGAAATAAGAACATCCTTGCCGCCTTGCGATGAATGATTAAGGTTTGAAGGTTCTGAAGTTTTGATATGCCTGCTGGAATGTTAACCCAAAAGCAAATAGCAACGTACCAAATAATAGTACGGGGATATAAGTTTAACATCGGGATCGAAGTTAAAAGCATATTCCAAATCCAATACCCTGAGGAACCTGAAATATCGTACATGACAATTTGACCAATCGCTCTCTTGAAAGCATATAATAGTACGGATTGTTAAACCATATATATGTGCAAGCTCATTTAGATCACGAGAACGAGTTAAACATACACGTCGATGATCCTCTACGCTTTTGTCGGAAACACTAGTATTTCCCATAACATGTACAAGAAACTTGTCTTGTTGAGCTTTTCTTATGCACAATTCCCGCATGACATCGTGGACTCTGCAACTTTTTATTCTTCCACTCGACTTCCTTTGGGAGACCATAACAAGACTTCTCTTCACAAGATCCTCCAGATAGTCTTCAGCCATCTCTTCAAAGCTTTTAGACGATACGCTTGATTTGATAAATCCTTCAGCTATCCATAATTTGATGAACTTCGAGGCACGAATCTCGTGATCTTCAGGATAAGCTCCCAAGTATAAGAAACACGGCCTCAAATAATGAGGTAAGTATGCGTAACTCAAAGACAATATATTTTCAATCCGCCCATCTTCCGTAGAATTAACGGCTGACTTTACAATATTTTCTGCAATTTCCTTCCACGAAGCTCGAGTCTTACTGACCGTGGATAGCAGTCCTCCAATCACAACAATTGCAAGCGGCAGTCCTCTACAACCTTTCGCAATCATCTTCCCAATACTCACCAATTCAAAAGGACAATTTTCTTCTTTAAACACTTTATGTTGAAGCAAATTCCAACTTCGATCTGTACCCATGAGCTTCATCTCATGGAGAGGGCTAGAAGAGTCGGCATAAGCAGCCACATCCGACAGCCTTGTCGTTAACAAGATTCGACTTCCATTGTTGTCATTAGGGAATATCATCTTTATGTCATCCCAAGCCCGTGTACTCCAGATGTCATCTACCACAATTAGATACCTCCTACCCTTTAACCTTTGGTACACATCTAAGTCATTGCTCTGCCCTGATGATTCTTCAGTGTTTAATTTTTTCATCGAAGTTGAGAGGTCTGAAATAACTTTTTGTGCACTATAATCTTGTGATACAGTGACCCAAGCGCGGATATGAAAAGACTCGATAATTAACGGATCAAGATAAGCATTAGTAGCCTAGCAAGAGAAGTTTTACCAATACCTCCCATGCCAACAATTGAGATCACTTGCAGTTTGGATGATTGATCTCCACAAAGCCTCTCCTTTATTGCTAACAAATCACCATCATCATCATCATCATCAAAACCAACAGCGATATCCTTTTCATGGGTGGGTGCAAGTGTAGATGATGATGAAGCAGCAGGAGGAGCAGCAGCAGCAGCAGAATAATCTTCACCGAGCCGCATCTTTTTTATTATGTTCAATACCTCTGCAGCCATTGAATCAACTTGTCCAGCGACTTCGTAAAGCTCGAATAAAAGCTTATCCTTTGCTGTCCGGTTTATCGAATCGTAACAAATTCTTCTCTCCATAAAATTTTCGACGTGATTCGCTAGGTCCCTCATTCTTCCTTCTAGAACGTTGTTGACTTTCTCTGGAAAATCTTCAAGAAACGCTTTCAGTAAAGTAACATTTTTATTCATAGATATGATCTTTTTCTTTCGATGAGAAAAAATCGAATAGCTATCATGATTCAGGATGTCGGCTATGGTTAGTTCAAGTGAAACAAGAGCAGCATAAGCCATCTCAAGTATACAGAAAGTTATCAAAAGACCAGAGCTTTAAGCCTAGAGAACAGAAATCAAAGTTGAATTTATTTGGATTGTGAGTGAGCCGGCAATTTCGAGTTTTCATTAGACATTCTTATTTGTTTTATATCTTTTGATACAGGCAAGCACGATCTATTACTAAAGTCAACTAATGAAAGATGCAGACAAGTTCAACACATGAAAGTCAATACATTATTTTAGTAGAACAGTGTTGATGGTTGATAAAAGAACAGAGGTATAAGAGAATTTGGGAAAGATATCTGAAAAAAAAGGGGAAAGATATTGGAAAAAAAATAGGAATGATATTATTGATCAATACATAAGATACAAATTTGAAATCACATATTGTTTTGAGAAAATATAATTAACTCTTCACACATTGATCACAGTGAACAAACACTCTTCCTCCAATGCTCCCGATGGGTAGAAAATATACAAGCAAACTTCCACTTTATTGTTCAAAAAAAAATCATTAAATTGATTCGGAAAGGAAAGAAAAAACGACGACTTCTATAAACAACAGTCTAAGTCTGCAAAAAGCTTGCATATTTGGCACCTAAAAACAACCTTTGGATGCAGAGTAGGGCACTTTTAGTAACTTCTGCATTTTCATGGTTCATCAGCTTCATCACCCTTTCCTTTGCTTTTAGGTCGTTCACGATAATCCGCCCAGCTGGATGGTACTGAATGAACTGTGACAGATCATAGCAAGCAACAGCCAGTGTTCGAGAATCACTCGAAGTGTCCAAAATCGTAATCAGGACTCTCAAAATCTGCAAGAACATGTCAATACATCAGTTCTGTAATAAATTTAAAAAAAAAAAAAGATTTCATCAATTGACATTGAATTAAACCTGAAAATCATGTTCTTCAAAGTGTGTAATATTGTCGCGCCAGAAAATAGGATCTTTATGCATGGGTGACCAATCAAGATGTCCGAGGAGGGCTTCCTGCTTATACTTTTCAAAAGAACTTAGCTTCTTTATGTTATCTTTCAGCCCTTCTTCCAGTTGGTTAAGAGCTTCCAGCAAATCCTGCAGAGCAAGTTCGTAACTGTACATATCAAGGGGCAAAGCAGATGTTGAAAGCAACTAAAATAAATTATTGCATCAAACTGCCTACCTCATCACTCCATGCCTGAGCTTTCAGGCTCTGAACAAGCTGCGGCAATCCAAGGTCTACCATTTGAGCACCAAACGTCCCTTTGTGCAACAAATTTCTCAGAGTCAAGACAACTACCCTGACAACCTACGAGCAGTCAATAGAAAGTCATCGCATGGGAAATTTATTATCAACTATAAAGGACTAAAGTGATCCAAAAAAGTGAATATGTTTGCCTTAATGACAAATGCATCTTACTAAGAAACTAACCTTTTCTTTAGTGGATCCTCTCATAACATCAATCAATCGTGGCAAGGATCTAGAAGTAGCCAAGTTCTCGATTGCGGGTTCATAGTAAGACAGGAGCCACATACAAAGGCATGTTTCGTAGAGGAGCTGTTTCGGATATCCAGTTATAAGAAATCATACATTACTATCACAAGGCCAATGATGACAACTCAGCTGTACATTAGTAGAACGTAAAACGATTTTACTATATTGTAATCATGAATGGACTTTACCTGAATGGATTGTTGACTGGATGCTGGAGTAATCAGAGGAATGAGCAACTTTATTCCATCTGCTTGAACAAATGAAGATCGCACCACAGGCTCTTTCAGTAGAGTTGCGAGGCAATTTATAGCTGTTGGAATGCCTTGGCTAGGATGGGACGGTTTCTTCAACTGTATAAGTAAAATAAGCATAAACACAAGGCTTTGAAAATCATGAAGATATCCAACACACAATTAGTCATAAACAGAACAAATTGTGAAAAACTCTTGCAGAATATGAAAATTGAAGCGAGCCCACCTATAAGTACTCTTAAGTTCGTGTATTATGGCACTCATTCGTTTAGATTTGTGCCTTAAATTCTCCACAAGGGAATAACTAGACAATGGCCTAAAATATTGCTAATCTGAAGTTACATTTCACATCGTTTATTCATCATATTTTCACATGCACAACAAAACTAATGAAATAAAGAATACGAAGAGTGAAAGAGCACAAACCTGAGCGCATAGCCACTCAACCAGTCCCTTCCAAACATCATTTACAGTAGCGATTTCCTTCTTTGAACCTAATGTCCCATTACTCTCGTGATCTTTTGGCCTTCCACTGAAATAAACGAAAAAGAAGTTTTAAGTCCTGCCGAAGACGACTAATATAGTCCACATGGACAACAATGTAAATCTTTTCATACCTTACTATCAAAGAGAGTATCTTACAACTCTTCTCTTGTATAAACCAGCTACCTTTCGAGAGCAATCTGCAACAAAAACAAGAGCTTGTCATTCATTTCAAGGACATGAAAACAACTTCTTCACAAACTATAGTAGACAGATTTAAGATACAAAATAACAAGTGCAGAATCCTTGCCTCAGGAAAGGCTCGTATATGTCCTCATCGGTGAGAGACTTGTCGTGAAATATCCTAGCTCTTTTCGGATTTGCTGCGATGGAAAAGAAAAAACCAAAAAAAAAAGTTAGCCATTTGATATTGCAAAATTTAATCGTAGGGCACATGCATTTATTCAGTCACCTGAGAGCATCTCATCAATGAGAGCCAAAACATATTCCACCGTTTCTTCCTTGAATATGTCACGCAGAATGCTAACAAAAACACGAACGTAAGCTGGACCATCCTGCAATAGTGTTTTGTTCCCAAACTATCAACTCATGACTAATGAAAATCATTTATCACATACATTTAAAGTTCAACTTCTCAATCAAGATAATGCACCACATCAAAAAATTAAATTCCAACCATATCATCCATTACTCCGTTTGTCAAGGTATCAACTGATAGAAAACCAGAATTATGTGACCAATTTGAAAACAACCTTTACATAGAAAAAGCATCCTCTACATTATCATAAAAAACCTAGACATTTTGTAAAAGAGCAATTTTTGGAACAAATTCAAAAAATAATGGCACAATGCACGATAAGTGCCAAACAAAAATCTACATTTACTATTAATCTGATAATAATAAAAGCAACGCAACATATATTCGAGAAAAATTACATCATCCAGCAACTGAGCCTTGTAATTATCGGGCTTCTTATCATATCTCCGCAAAAGCTGAAGTCCAGTCCCTGTAATCAGCTTAGTTGTCATGTAAGTCTCCCATGGAATATCTCTGCTCAAAACCTTCACCGATAATCAAACACCGTCAAAAAAAAAAAAGCAATTAGCGAATTGGCCGTGTGCGATTTACTGATTTTGAACAGCAGAAACAAATGCGTGGTGTATTTATGGTAGTTGTGGCATACCTGTTCGGTGGAGAACTCAACTTGATCCACGGCCATTGGAAAAGTTTGTTTCTGAACCAGATCGGAATCTAGAGAGAGAAAGTTTTAACTGGAGAGAGAGAGAGAGTCGTGAGCAGCAGAAACCAACTATTCACGATGGTGGTTGAATGCGATTCTATATTTTTCAATTTTTTATTTATTTTACAAATTTAGATATTATTAAAAGAAAAATATTAAATGGAAAATAAAATTGGCGGGTCGGGTCAAAGCACTTTCATTCGGGTCGATTTAATTGGGCCTAACGGTTTATTTAAGCGTTTGGGCCCACGCAAAAGTCCAGATACTATATGAAGAATGTCTATAGGCCCAAAACATATTTTACTTTTTTTCTTTTTTCTTTTTTTTTTTCAAAAAAATAAATAGAAATCGTATATATTATATAATATTATCATGCATGGCTGGGCTATGCAGGCCGAGGAATATATATATAGAATTAACACAAGATTATATTGTGAATTATTAAATTTAATTTTCTGGTAGTTTAGTGCTTGGAAAGATAAATAAATACTGCCTAATAAAGATGCTTCTCTTGCAGAAAAGTTCAAACAAAATGCGGTTTTAAAGTTGGATTAAACTAATTTTATTGATTAAACATAGTTAACTAGCTAGACAGGCTATTTTTCATATATAGTACAGTGTGATTTGTTGGATTTTTAATTGGCCGGCCAGCGGATTAAACAGAGTGAAAACATAGACTCATTAAGCAATTAATGCGTGTCGAAAACATCATTGTACTTTCGTTGTAGCTCGCACTTGTCGTTACACTATATTGCTAAATAACTAATGATTGATTTTCATAAGATCACCAAATAATTTTATTTTTTTCTTTTTTTCCCTTTGCAAAGAATGTATTTGGGAAGTTCAATTCTTTAAAGTTGGCGAAAAAAATAGTTTCAAGATTTTTTAATTTTTTTTTTTCGTTCTTAATTCTTGCGTATTTGATAATATATGGAGTTCTAAGCAATTATAGTATAAGTAAATTTTCATAGCATTTATTTAGTATATTTGTTTGTTTTGGTGAGAGAAAATAGTACCGATGGCAGAAAAACGGCAGCTTCTCTTTTGCTACATGCTCGTTTTCTCGTTATGGAGTTGTATCGTTTATGCTGTGACGGACTCACAAGACGGTAAAAAAAATAAAAATAAAAATAAAGCTCTTATTTTTCCACTACCTATAGCCTTTACGGTCGATTCTTGTTTTTTTTTTTTGGTGTCCTAACATAGGATCATAATTCATAAATGGTCCTAATTTGATGCCGTTTATGTAAAATAAAACCATCTCGAATGGAAGTAATTTATTAATTGAATTTTTTTTCGATATAATGCAGCTGCTGTGCTTCGATCGCTGAAAGATCAATGGGGAAAGGTTCCACCGAGCTGGGATACGTCGGGTGGTGATCCTTGTGCATCTTGGGAAGGAGTTGTCTGTAACAACTCAAGGGTCACCTCTCTGTGAGTTTATCATTAATCCCCATTCCACTTTTATATATTTATATTTCTAAATAAATAAAAATAAATTCATGCCAATCATTATGTACTAATGATTATATATGTATATATGCAGAGGATTATCAACAATGGGACTAACTGGTACAATGAGTGGTGATATTGGAGGACTTAGTGAATTAATTTCCTTGTGAGTTTCCTTTAAATTTTCTATAAATTGTAATTTGGCGTCGTACGTTTCGACTTTTAATTTGTATAATAAAATTCGAAGCTATCGATTTTGCAGGGATTTATCGTTCAACCGTGGCCTCACGGGCTCACTCTCACCCCGGTTAGGCGATCTCCGAAAATTGACAGTATTGTAAAGATCTCTAAATAACTCATAACAAAATTAATTTAAAATTTAATTTCTCAATAAATATAAATTAGTTTCACACTTGTAAATACTACTTCAGGATTCTTGCTGGATGCAGCTTTACTAACAGCATACCAACCGAATTAGGAAATCTTTCGGAGCTAACTTTTCTGTAAGATTTCTTTTTTTCAGCTCATATTATGTAATATCAACTAATTCCTCTTCATCAATGTCTTCATTTTTTTTTTATAGAGCACTGAATTCGAACCAATTGAGTGGTGAAATACCGGCTTCGCTCGGACAACTGTCGAATCTGTATTGGCTTGACTTAGCAGACAATCAGTTAACAGGACAAATCCCTGTTAATCCAGGACTAGACAACCTTAAAGTTGCCAAACATTTGTGAGTTTAATTTAATTTAATTTCTTTCGGGTTTTTTTCCTTCTTCGTATTTCAAGTTTAATTTTTTACGCATTTTTTATTGCAGCCATTTCAACAAAAACCAGCTCTCGGGTGGGATTCCAGAAAAACTGTTCGACTCTGACATGTCGTTCATACACGTGTAAGTCAAAAACAACCGTATATACACACACACACGCACACACATGCATGTATATATCATCTCCCGTTATTTATAATAAGAATATTTCTTTGGCAGATTGCTTGATGGAAATCAACTGGTAGGGAGAATTCCATCGACAGTCGGATTAGTACAGTCACTTGAAGTTCTGTGAGTGAACCAAAAAAATCTAAGTTTTCGTATATTTAATTTTTGGCATTAATAATCACTTATGTTATATTAAGTTCGATTTCTGAATTAATGTGCAGTCGACTTGATCGTAATTCTCTGAGTGGAAGCGTCCCGTTAAACCTCAACAACCTTAGTAACATCATTGAAATGTCGGTATTTTTTATACACTACTGCTTAGATCACAAACGATAACTTTATTTTACTCAATCACTTCTCGAATCACATGTTATGTGCTTATATTATTACAGAAATTTGGCTCATAATAAGTTGATCGGTGCACTACCAAATTTAACCGGCTTGAACTCCCTCAATTACGTGTAAGAACGTCTCTTTTTTTTTTTTTACTAGTGTTACACTTTCTCATTATACTGCAATGATTGATTTTTATTTTTATTTTTTTGAAATATTATGTTATCGTGCCTTTTTTGATCTTCCCACAGGGACTTGAGCAACAATTCTTTTCAACAATCCGAACCTCCGACATGGTTCTCGACTCTACAGTCACTAAATATTTTGTGAGTATTTACTAACAAAAAAAAGACAGTCAAAACAAAGTAAAATCATCTCTGTCTTAAAATCAAGAACCATTCATATATTAATGTTTGGTGTTGATCAGGATAATCGAATACGGATCGTTACAAGGATCGGTGCCATCAGAAATCTTCAGTTTACCTCAGATTCAACAAGTGTAAGTCCAATAATAATTCCCCCAAAATTATTTAAAAAATGTGACATTAATTTCGATTTAACCCTCCGATTTTTTCCACAGAAAACTGAAGAACAATGCTTTTAGCAACAAATTAGACACAAGCGGTGTTTCTAGCAAGCAACTCCAGCTCATCGATTTAGAGAACAACAATATATCATCTGTAACACTTGGCTCTCAACAAGGAAGTACACTAATGTAATAAAAATATCTTTCACCCGAAAGAAAAAAAAAAACACGGAAAAAAAAATCACTTTTATTTAATGATTTAATCTAATAAAACTTGTATCATTTTACTACAAGGTTATTCGGAAATCCAGTATGCTCATCTTCTCTACAAAACACAGTCTACTGCCAGATTCAGCAACTCGACGCATCTTATTCTACGAGCCTCGCGAAATGTGGGACCCAAACGTGTAAATCCGATAAGAAAGTCAACCCACAAAGCTGCGAGTGCGCTTATCCGTACGAAGGAACACTGTACTTCAGAGCACCCTCATTCAGAGACTTGTCCAATGCTAGTTTGTTTATGTCTTTAGAGAGCAGCCTTTGGACAAATTTAAGCCTTTCGCCTGGATCGGTTTCTTTGCATGGTCTCTCATTCAACGATGACGAATATCTACAAATGGATATCGATCTTTTTCCGTCCGATGCAGAGTTGTTCAATAGGTCAGAGATTCAGAGACTTGGATTTGCATTGAGTAGGCAAATTTATAAGCCTCCGTTGGATTTCGGGCCGTACTATTTCATTGCATCTCCGTATTTTTTCGGAGGTAAAAAAAAAAATTACGTGATTTCGATTTCTTCGTTTTTATGACAACGATTGTAGTAATAAAATTATATTATTTAAATTTCAGATGGGAGTAGAAGAACTCTTAGCATAGGTGCTATTGCTGGAATAGCAACCGGATGTGCAGTTTTAGTCGTTGTACTAGTGGCTTTAGGGGTATATTCCCTTCGTTTGAAAAAACGAGCCGAACAAGCGATGTTTTTTAGTAAACCATTCGGTAATTATTCTCATTATTTGCATGCATGTCTCCAATTATATGAACATTTTTTTTTGTACTTTTTCGATATATTTTTATTGATTTATTTGAATTACTTAGCGTCTTGGGCGACGAGCGGGAAAGATAACGGAGAAGCGCCGCAGTTGAAAGGAGCAAGATGGTTCTCGTACGATGAACTCAAGAAATGCACTAATAACTTCTCGGAGAGTAATCAGATTGGCTCTGGAGGCTATGGCAAGGTTTGCCGTATATATATATTTGATTTTCGTAAAAAAATAAAATCAATTTTTTCTTACATTGATTTTTTATTTTATTTTTCTGTTTTTTAGGTGTATAGAGGATTGTTGTCTGATGGACAAGTAGTTGCAGTGAAAAGGGCTGAAAAGGGATCCATGCAAGGTGGACATGAATTCAAGACCGAAATCGAGCTTCTCTCACGAGTGCATCACAAAAACCTCGTTGGCCTTGTCGGATTTTGTTTCGATCAAGGTGATCAAATGCTGGTCTATGAGTTTATGTCTAATGGAACCCTAAGAGAGAGTTTATCAGGTTCGATTTTTATTTTTCAATTACATTATACATCATTTCAAGAAATTAGACACTCTTAATTTCGAAACTGCCACTACATGAGTTGAAATTTACGTACGCAGGAAGAAGTGGAATCGAACTAGATTGGAAGAGAAGGCTAAGAATTGCCTTAGGTTCGGCCAGAGGATTAGCTTACTTACACGAACTCGCACATCCTCCGATAATTCACCGTGACGTAAAGTCAACCAACATCTTATTGGACGAAAATCTTACAGCTAAGGTTGCAGATTTCGGTTTGTCAAAACTAGTTTCCGACGCTTCAAAAGGGCACGTTTCCACTCAAGTCAAAGGCACACTCGTGAGTTATTATTATTCATGTCAAGTCAGTCGAGGGGTAGTTTCGTAAAAAATCGTACTTTACCGAATTTGGTTTGTCTTGCCTTTTTGTAGGGCTATCTCGACCCCGAGTACTACATGACACAACAGTTGACCGAAAAGAGCGATGTTTATAGCTTCGGTGTGGTGATGCTCGAACTTATTACAAGTAGACTTCCCATCGAAAAAGGGAAGTACATTGTACGAGAAGTGAGAATAGCAATGGATAAAAACGATGAGACGCACTATGGTTTGAGGGAAAGAATCGATCCTGTAATAATAAAAAACACTTCAAATTTAATCGGGTTTTCGAGGTTTCTTGAGCTGGCCATGCAATGTGTGGAGGAATCTGCTTCAGACCGTCCAACGATGAGTGAGGTCGTGAAGTTACTCGAAACTATGTTGCATGAAGACGGCTTAAATACGAATTCCACGTCAGCATCGTCTTCTGGTACAGAATTTAGACCTGGTAATAATAATGGTCATCTTTATGAAGATTCTTTGAATAGGAAGGAGGCTATTGAGAGTGATGCATTTGATTATAGTAATGGATGTGGTCTTCAAGCCAGAGCTGAACCAAAGTAGTGAAAATTGTTATATACTTATTCTTTGATTTAGTTTTTTTTTTTTTAAATATAAGATGTTTATTTGTGTAAATTATTTGCCAACTTTGTAATGTCAGGAAGTGAGCATGTTCAGGCAAATCTGTATTCCTTAGTAGTTAGTATCAAATAAAGGTGTGATCGAGCCGAGTTCGAGCTCATTTTAGGGTTTTTCAAAATTATTATTATTTTTTAGATTATAATAAAAAATTTACAAAATAAACAATAAACTGTAATTATATATATATTTGTAATATTTATATGTTCTTTTTATATTATTTTTATAATATTTTATATTATTATACATTATTTAAATAAAAAATAAAAAATAAAATATTAAGGCTGGCGAGCTGGCTCGTGAGCTCATCAACGAATAAAAAATAGCTCAAGCTCGAAAAACTCGAATTCGAGTTTGAGCTCTTTTCGAGCCAGCTCATCAAGCTCACGAGTCGGCTCAACTCGTTTATCACCCCAAGTTTCAAATACAGCAGATTAGGACAATAACAAATGAAACATTTGCGATCATCATCGTAAAATCCCGATAGAAAATAGCAAACGAGTTATTAGTCTTGGTACTTCTCAATTCTCAGAACCATCATCTCATTTACAAAGAATTACAACATACACAGACAGTAGTCAATGCCTTGACCATGTATGCTTATGTAGATATTCAGTTGCTTCCACTTGCTAAAATTGTGAAATGTACAACATTTATTGTTTCTTTTTAAGTCGGCCAAAAATAAATAAAAAACCGCATTAAAATGTCAAGTTCTCACCCATGTGTCGTGTTTGGATATATCAACGGCAAATGATAACAGTTCGTAGAAGTCAACAAAACCACAAAGAATTTGCTGACAGAGAAATTCTCTTATGATTTTCCTGCTTCAGCAGCTTCGGCTTCTTCTGCTTCGTCTGCTAACTTGATTATGTCTTCCACAAGAATTTTTCCATCTGTCACAAGTCCAGAGGCAGAATAATCAACTTTTTTACGACATAAAACATAGTGAGAAGCTAAAATGACGGTGAAAAAGTTACAGTTAAAACGTAGCAACACCTCAAAAGGCAATACTACCATTTTCAACAGAGGCATAAGGCTGCCGATTTTTATTTTTTTTTAATAAACTTTGGCAACCATTTAAAAGCAGAATCAATATGTGGGCCCAGATCAACAGATGACTCACATCTCCACAAAAGAATTAGCAGTAGCATGTTGCCATAAATTCAAAACATTTATGCCATATGCAGAAAAATATTATGGGGGCAGAACGGGAAATAAGTTGCATGGCTAACCTCTATCCTTGGACAGTTTGCCGATGAGTTCTTGAATTCCCTCCTTATCTAAGGTGTCTTTCAGGTACGAAGCAGCAGATGCAACCTCTTCAGGAGTCACTTTGCCATCATAATCCCTAGCCATATGTGAGAATGAAATTGGTAAGCAATATTTACAGCCACCATAAGTTAAGAATTAGTCACTTAGCTAATGGTGAATCACGATGAAATCTAAAACTTCATTCACTAAACTAGAAAATCAGTGGACGAAGTGATGAAAATCACAAACTTTCAAATTCCAAGATTAAACATAGAATTCAATGAGTTTTCTAGCTTGATTCGGCAGATATTAGTGGGTACCTATCAAGCAACCTCCACCGGTCGCCAATTTTGGCATCTACGTCATCAATCTCCTTTTCAAGCTTGTGGAGCATAGCATCAACCTAAAATGTGAAAAAACCAGCAAATATGTGAGATACATCAACAGAATGATTATCATTCTAGAGAGAGAGAGAGAGAGAACTACAGAAATCAGCCTTACCCTGTTTATGAGTGCTGTAGAGACTTTATCGCCTACAGTCTTTCCGGCAGCATGATCACTTTCCTCTCTAGCTGCTGTATATGCCTTTTTAGCTTCCTTTTCTCCTTCAGTACCCTCTTTCTCCACCATGTTATTATACAGCCCAATCTACAAATTACACATCAATGAATGATCTTACAGTTATAGAGAATTTTATCAGTCCCACATAAATTGGTCTTGTCCACAGTTTCAAATATTTATGCACACATTAGGTCTTACAGAAAATCACTAGCAAATAACTAAAGTTACCTCTTTGTTGACAAGTCTTAAGAACTCTTCGCGCTCCTTGCTCACAGACTGAAAAGCAGTAAAGCAAGTCAAACAATTATGTGAGCTTAAGAAGCATGATGTAAAACACGAAGAAAGCATAGTAGATACTTACTGATGCTGATGCTAATACAGCCAATGCACGACTCAGCTCGCAAAGTTGCTCTTGCTTATCCAAAGCTTTTGCCTTTTCACGTTCTTCAACTTCTTTTGCAGTTGATGTCACCATCTCTTCCAAGGCCACATCCTTCTGCCTTGCAGCAGATTCATTCAACCTAGCCTGCTCCTCCTCTTCTTTCTCTTCCTCCTCCTATAATCAACAATATAAGAACTATTAATAGAAAGCAGGAAATAAAGTGATAGCAAAAAGAAATTATTAAGTTTAATTGTTACATATCAAAACATAAAAAGAGGGTAATGCAAATTATGATTCTTAATTTTATCAAAATAGTTTATGCAGGTAGAGCTGACACGTCCGTGGCAGGTACATTTTAGAAAAACATATTGAGACACAAATTAGGTGCAAAAATACAATATAATATTGACAAACTATCAAGGGCTGTTTGGGAATTGCTTTATCGGGGAATTCCGAAGAAGTACATTAGAGCATTTAAGATTAATATTCCATATGTAGATGTAAATCTATAAAATGACGGATCACATGATATGAAAGTTTAGTATACACAATGATCACTGATTTAAAAGAAAGCTAATTCGTAATTATTATGATCAAGAAGGATCAGGGGTATTGGTTTGTTAATTAGATGTCAAGTTTCAGACCAATTCTTGACATAATGACACTTATTATTTCTTCTTTCCAACTGAACAAAGAGAACACTAAACAAGTGACCAGAAAACAGACCTTGATTAATTCTTCTTGCATTTCCAGGAACTCTAATTTCCTTCTCCTTTCCGAGATGGAATCTTCAGAAGGCAAAGCTGTTACTCCAACAGTATCCACCACTTCATCAGGCAGGGATGAGAGCGTAGCTTGAACAGCTTCCTCTGGCTTCACTTTACCAGAGACACTGAACGCTCTGTAAAAAAGGTATCAATAAATAAATGTTCAACAATGCCAGAATTCGAAATCCATATAGATGATTGAAGTTTAGGTTACCTAGACAGAATTAGTAAAGATGATGGTACTGAATGGTTGAGAGATAAGTCCAGCCAATCTCGCAGCTGCAGAAATATATATCCAAATTTATAGATGAAAAATCTCTCTTATATATTTTACAATTGCAATAGCATATATAGGGCATACAAATCATCTTGCTGGTTCAGAATGTCGTCAGATTTTTTTTAATAGAACTCATCTATAGGCAGAGAGACAGAGCACAGTTTCCATTCAGTAGCCTGAGTATATAAAACAAAAGGTGGAGAAATAAACAAAACAAAAAACTACACAACTAAGGAATACTCCAAAGACCTAAGAGAAAAAAACATGATGTTGAATTTAAGAGATAACCTAATAGTGTTTGTTCTTTTCTAATAAATATAGATGGCAAAAAAGGCTCACGAGCACCACACCATCTCAACTACCACTCAAGGTTATTTTGGTTGTGCATTAGCTTTATAGCTGATCGACATTTCCTTACCAAGTAGCAGCAAATTCTTATAACATGAAAAGTACTCCAAATAATCTAATTAACCTGTTTTCTCATTTCATCAACTGAGAGAAGTCCAAGTAATCCACGATCTCGGCATGCTTGGCGAAGCTCCTCCTCCGAAAGGGATTCTATGCCCTCAGCTTGAATCATTTTATCATCTTCCTTTATCCTGCAACAAGAATATCAAATTGTGCAGAATTAATAAATTGAATCAAATGGTCTACAAGAAACCAGACTGCCTCAATATAAGTGAAAATGGCATCCTTGTTTTCTCTCTGCCCAATGGTTCCCTGTCTTTCCTTAGCAGGACTCAACCAATTTTCATATTATAAGTGAACAATCCAATGTTTTCTGTTTGCTGAAATTAATTTTCACTATGATGTTCGTAGGCAATAAACAAACACAAAACTTGCAGCAAATTGAGCTTTTACTCGTATCAAAAGCAATATGAACTAATAAAGTTAGACAATATTACTTACTTCTGAAGCTTGCTTCGAAGCATGTAGCGTAGATATGCATCTGTACCATAAGTAATGATACCCATATATTTGCACATAGTCATCAATCGGGGTCTGCATTCAAGAAGATATGAAGGATATTTCACATGAACTCTAATTCAGCACCAATTAATAAACGAGGAAAGGTATCCAAATTACCGCAGCAAATGTAGATTACCTGCTGATGTTATCCAGAGTGAGCTCATCATTAAACAACTTGGCAAAGCCCAAGATTTCATCATTAGCTACACGAGCCCCTTTCCTGACCTGGTCAACACAAAAAAAAAAATAGTCAATACAAAATACTACTGGAAGAAATATTGGTGTTTTGCTTATTTTAAGAAGCAAGCAAAAATACTACTTAAAAAACAATTTGCCCATAGACTTCTTACCTTGTTCATAAATTCATCAAGATCTTCAGCAGTTTTCTTTATTTCTCCACTTCTTGAGTTCTGAACTTCTTTCGCCATTTCTTTTACTGTCTCTTGAAGAAACTTCGCATATTCTATCCTCGCATTTAACCTCTTTTTCAGGGCCTCCTATAGTTTGAACATTTTAATAGAGATGAACATGTAAATGTTAGAGATACATAGAACAAGAGTCATACTCCTAAATCAGATGATTGGATCGAAAGTAATTTTGAACAAGAATGGATTATATTGTTCATAACCAAAGGAAATGATTAATCACTAACAACGGACATTCTCAATGCATCCGTAGTTTGAACCTTACAACAGAGAAATTTGGATAAGACAGGTTATGAATTTCTACCAAACTTGCATAACAGCTTTTGTTTCCACCCACCCTGAACTGATGTACTAATGATAGCTCCAAAAGAGGCAATGCACATATATTTTTTTATTAGAGCCATATGAAAATTGACTATGGCAGCGTACATTTACTTTGGTCTCAAGAACAAATTACGACTACAGTCATATCAAAATGTATGAGTAAGAGCATAATTTTGTGCTGCTCAAGATTTTTTTACCACTAAGAGGCCAATATGAGATACTTCAACAACCAAAACCCTTTAATCAGATCTTCAACTCTTACAACAGGGAAAAGTAAAGCAAAGGAAACGGAAACAACTTGATAACCTCAGACACAAAAATGAACATTATGATGCTTAAAACTGAACCTGTTCTTTCATCTTGTCCTGGAAGGTTGATGGTAACATGTTCGGGAACAGTTTCAGGAAAACTGGCAGCAAGAACTCCATAAATGGAACAATAATGAAGACGGCAACAGGAACTAGCCTGAAAATGTCGGCTGTTGTTCGTGTGAGCTGTTGCCTCTCTCTCCTGGATAGAGTCTTCCCGCTAGCAAGTTTCAACAATAGCCTCAAGCTTATTCTAGAATCAGCCCATAGTAGCTTCGTACCCAACCAGTAGTGTTGCATCGTAGACTTGAACTCATCCTTCCAGTGAATCAATTTTTTTCCCCAATCTTCCCTATATTAAGCAGGAACAGCGAGAGTCACATTCTATATATAATATTTTTTTAGGACAACAGAAATGAAAAACACCAAAATTCACCTGCTCATAGAGGCAATAGATCTTAAAGCCGGACCAATTCCTAAGAGCATTGCCCATATCCTCTTCAGTATGAGGCTAGGACCCTTTTGGGAATCTTGCAGCTGCTTCTCTTTGGCTTTAGCTTTGGCTTTGGCTTTAACAGTGCTCAAACCTTCAACTGCCTGGTCACACTCTTCTGGCGAAGGATCCTTCTTCTGCTTAATCGCTGGTTCTTCTTGCTTATCATCACTGCCTCCTAATACAGGCTTACCAGCTGCTGCAGTAGAAAGATACCGTGCGTAATCGGTCGTCCACCGAAATCCGATAAACTCCCCAGGTTTCCCCATCTCCCGGCGTATAGTTGGGACACCATAACAATTATAGCCAGCATATTTATTTGTCAAAGTACGCTGTGCAGTGTGCTTGGTTAGAGAATATAAACCCTCTTTATCTCCCCAGTGTGCACCAGAAGATGAAGGATTCACAGGTCTATCGCAAAACTTTGTTTCAGGAATATCTAATAATTTACCTTGCTCGGAATACAAAAACCCTTTGACCAAGTAAGAGGGCCGCTTAACAGAATCAAGGAGGGAATTTCTCTTTCGTAGTATTGCTCTTGAAGCCATTACGAAGAAATACGAATATGATTACGTCAGCATCCCAACACTCTCTGATAAATAACTACTGCCAGTCTGGCTCAATGAAGTCCTGACTGCATGTTGGTGTTAAAATCAGTAAACAATCAAAATTAAGCAAGGGTTTCAAAGTCCTAATCCTAACATTAAGCCCTAACAACTTCTGTAATTCATAATTGTATACTAAACATGTGTTGGTGACAAAAAATGCAGCTCAGAAAAAAAAAATTTGTCCGAAAGGAAATTTATTTTGCAATCAGAAAAAGCTTGATTGTTTCTGTGGAATAAACAATCATTATCCAAGTTCATCTAATTAATCAAAATCATGAAGGAGGGATCAAAATTTTGTATCTGAGCAACTTGTGCATAATTCTCACAGACACAGACCATTGCAACCACACGAAACGCAATCACAATTGAACTGCGGTCACAAAACTCTGTACACACCCAAATTGATTGACGGCAATCAATCCAACAAAATATGCTCAAAATACTCAAATCCAAAACAGCAATAACTCTCAGATCAACAAAATACTAAATAAAATCAAAACATTTCTCCTAAACATTAACAGCATATGAAATCGGTACACGCAGAAAAAAAGAAATGGACAAACCTCCGTGAATTCCGGGGGAGATTGAACGACGAACTTCGAAAACGACTGACCTGAAAATGCAAGCGACGATCAATCTGAAAAAAATGGAGGCGAAATCGCAACAAAATTGCTACGAATTGCTTATTCTTTTTTCAATTCAAATCAAATTTTGGTCAGAAAGATTTAGAGCATTTTGGAAGCTCGAGTTTCTTCAGTACGACTGCCTGCGGCAGAGAAGTTATACTGTGCAACAGATATTTCGAAATAATATTACGAGCGTTGTACCTTTCTGACATTTTTACCCTTTTTCAGCAACGGGCTTAATTTTGACTGGTCAAAGCTCTAGCCCATTATTATGGTAAAAAGGAGGCCCCTGCCCACAGGTAAACTTTTGATTATGGCCTTAATCACTATCTAATCTCCTCTAATTATCTCTCTCTCTCTCTCATAAGTCATACGATTCCGCCGCCGCCGCCATGAAGGCAGAAAGGATTGAGAGCAACGACGATCTACTAACGGAGTTACTTCTTCTGTTGCCGCCAAAATCCGTTTTCAGATTCATGTCCGTTTCGAAGAGATGGAATAACATCATCAAAAATCCCTATTTTCTCAAGAACTACACAATAAAACGACGTCGTCGTGGTGTTCATATGTTGGCCTTCATCCAGAGAACTTTCATTCGTTGCAAAAAACAAATCCAGGTAGTACCTATTTGTGTTAATATCTCGGATAATATTAAGGGCATGCTCGGAAGATTCGGCCGCTTTTTCAACCCCTCCGGTGGTCTAATCCTCTGCAGCAGCGGGCCCACCATGTACACCGTCTTCAATCCGGCAACCGCAAGGTGGGCCCCACTGCCGCCTGCCTCCCCACGCAACGAAGAATTCTACTCGTCGCTTGACGGATTTTCGTGCGTGGGGAACACGGATGAGCTCACCCCGAACTACACCGTTGTTCGGGTGTGCCACCGCGTAGAAAATACTATCATAATCGAGACGTTCTCATCCACCACCGGAGAGTGGGCCCTATCCACGCTTACGGCTGCGCGCACTGTCGAGCGCCTCTACACGCCTCCGGTGGTGGCGGGCGGTGTTTTCCACTGGCTTGTAACCGACCGGAGCGTCGCGGTTTACGACCGCGGCGGAGGAAATCACTTGCGGTTGATTCAGTTGCCGATCAGCCCTGATTTTTTCACTTACATTATCATTGCGCGGTCCCCACAGGACAACATGTTATGGTTCGGAACGGTGAAATTGAGGCGCCTGAAGTTATGGAAACTTGAGGACAAGGGAGAAGGTGGGACCCACCACACGAGCGGCCGCGGCGGCGACGAATGGGATTTGAAGTACGACGTATGCCTCAAACCTTTGTACAAATCACCAGAAGACATAATTAAAAATGATAGATGGGACAATTTTTATCTTATGTGTGAGCCCGGGAGCGTGGTTTCGTGGGACCCACTCGTCGTCTTGATAATGACGGGTGGTGTATGGTTTCTTTACAACTTAGATACCGAGTCCGGTGAGTTGATAGACGGTTGTTTTTTGAGTGGCGACGGAGGTTATAGTGGTTCTGTTTCTCCATTCTATGAATCTTCTTTTTTGTCTTCATATGCTCTCTAAGTAGTTCTTTAAGTAGTTTATTTTCTTCTAGGTCTGAGATTGTCCGAACTTAGCTTCTGCCCAGTACTATTAACAATAATTTGCAAACTATTACACGAGAGTGGACATTTACTACTCTATAATATAGTTGGATGAAAGCTACTTCTTAAAGTTACAAAAAGAAAATCTAGTTTTTGGTTGATGCGTTAGATTGATATAATCTCGAAAGAAATCAATGGCACCGAGTCGTAAAAAACAAGGTGTTGCAATAGGTGTTATAACACCTTAAGTAACATGCATGCATGCAGCGAACGAAAATATCTCTCTTCAATGGTGAATATAATTTGTCACTTTCTTCAATCATTTGCAAATCAAGTTTTTTGGTATGTAGTTTTACAATTATAATTATAGTACCACGAAAACGATAGAGAGCGGTTTTTAAGTAACTAATTAGAGTTATATTCTAAGTGAAAAGAATCCACTCAGAATCATACTTTAATTAGGATTCTACAACTAATTAATTTAAATAAGACCTTAGCCACATTGTAAAAGGTATTTTCTAAGTCAGGTACTCTTCCTCTTTGCGTAGTTGGATCATCTGCTCGCGTGCAAGAAACCTAATAATAATAATAATAATAATAATAATAATAATAATAATAATAAAATTTACATAAATAAATAAATAAATTGTTTCTAGTGAAATATGTAGAGAGAGTCCATTTGTTTCCTTCCTCCTACACATGATTCGTGTTCATAGGTTTTCCTTCTTCCTTAGGGTTTACTTTCTCACACCTTGTGGTACGTGTGTTTCTTTTTTCTTTCTAGTGAGAGAAGCGCCGTCATGAATGCAGCAGAAAGGGTTGAGAGCAACAACGACCTACTAACGGAGTTACTTCTTCAGCTACCGCCCAAATCCGTATTCAAATTCATCTCCGTCTCAAAGAGATGGAACAACATCATCAACGATCCTTTTTTCATCGAGAATTACAGCAAACGCCGGAGCTCCGACGACGGCCGTCTGTTGGCCTTATTCCAAACAAAATTCACGCCCCCGACTATCCCGGGAGATCCCATTCAAATGAATATACTCCCCATTCATCATTGCAACATCACATTCGATCACGTGCCTAAAGAAGGGCTCGGCACCTTCATCAATTCCTCCAACGGTCTAATCCTCTGTGGTCTCCTCCAACTTGTCGGAAAACATATGGTCACAATGTACACCGTGCTTAATCCGGTGACGGGAAAGTGCGTCGCTCTGCCGCGGCCCCCGACTATCTGGCGGGACGAACTCTACTTGTCGTCGTTCGACGCAATGATGTGCGAGGAGAACAAAACCGCACTCGAACCAAACTACATTGTCATCCGAGTACGTGAGTTATGGGGTAAGGTTATGAAAATCGAGACTTTTTCTTCCGTGACCGGCATGTGGGCCCCCTCCTCACTCAAGGCCACCGGCTCTATTACGGAGTCTCCATACGAGCCTCTATACATGCCTCCGGTGGTGGTGAACGGTGTTTTCCATTGGCTTACGGCTAGCTTTGAACTCGCGGTTTACGATCCGAACAAGTATAAAAAACACTTGCAGTTGATTAAGGCGCCGTATACTAGTGGTGGTAATTGTACTTCCGTTATCGTTACAAGGTCGCCTTTTCCGGACGACGTTTTATTGTACGGTGCGATTGACTCACCGTGGTTGAAATTTTGGATGCTCGAAAAGGGCGGTGGAGATAATGGGGGCTACAAGAGGGATAAGACTATACCTCGGCGTGAGTGGGTGTTGATGCACGATATACGCGTTGAGTGTTTGTACAAAGGCATTGACATGTCGAAAAAGTGTCTTTTTCTCGACGTGTTCATGTGCTGTGCGGATGTTGGTTTCGACGGGGTCGTTTCGCGGGACCCGCTTGTGGTACTATTGAAGAAGGGAGAAACATGGTTTCTTTACAACTTTGAGAGCAAGACCAGCCGATTGGCTCCGTACCGTGGTTGTCTTCGAAATAGTTCCGGTAATTGCGGGAATCTTCGTCCCTTTTTAGAATCTTGTTTTTTATCTTCCTATGCTCTTTAAACATCATTTCTAGTTTTATATTTTATTATTTTTTTTTTATCAAAACGTCATTTCTAGTTTTTCATTTGAGTGGTGATCGTTCAATAAAAATTGTCCTTTAATTAATGTTCTTGAACAAACTTATAATTATCCTCATCCAAAATTAGCCTGGAAACTTAAAATTATGCAATTTATTTTAAATATGTATATTCAAATATGGTTGTAATTAATCAATAGAATGTGCCTATAAATCTTATAGGGTAAATTGCACTTAAGCCCTGTGGTTTCAGGGTTTGGCACTTTACCCCTTTGATATCGATTTGGTCACTATTCCCTTTGGTGTTGCCAAATATAGCGCCCGTATGTTTATCCATTAAAGTTGTCCATTGATAATTGGGTTGCTACGACCCACTTATTTATATCTTTGTATTATCCCACGTGTCGCGATACACAAATTAAACGATAAATTATATCTATTTTGAAATGAGTAATTTGATTTTTGATAAATTATATCTATTTTGAAATGAGTGATTTGATTTTTAAAATGTTAATTTTACAGGTTTGTAAGTTGTAACATCTCTTACGTAAATATATGTATGTTCTAATTAGAATAATAAGTGGTCTTGTATCTTATGATACACGGTACGATACGGTGTAAGAGGAAAACATTCACGATACAAATTGAGTAGCATAGAGGACATAAAAAGAGCGACCAACAGGATTTCGTATTGTGCGTACTGCTCTCGCGTTCACATTCAGGAGTTCAAATTCTGCAGATTTTCTCTTTGTACCAATTCCAAAGACGGTAAAATTGATATATAGAACTCTATGAATTAGTTTCCGTAAAAATTTAACAGTACAAAAAAACCTAAGCATTAACTTCCACGAACCACACGACAAAACAAACTAGCTAAACTGTTTCAACATAAAATATTTTAAAACGACGAACTTACTCAACATCCTTTTTTCCCTTCGGTAAAAGTCTCAAAGCAGATCTTCTGTTCCAGTTAATTTCGCAAATTCGTTTTCATTAATAGTTCCCTTTTTCAGCTTCTTCAGTAGGCGATAGTCTCGTTCCAGCTCATCTGCATCTTCTGTTGTCTGAACAGCTCGTCTTTGTCGGGCTGTTTTCTTCCTGGTGGCAGTTATTGGAGCATTTGTCGGTGCTTTAAACTTCGTCTTCTTTTCCTCTTTTGCAGCTTGTTTTTCTTTCAGGTTTTTCTTTCTTTGTTTCTCTCTAGACTTATCCCTGCATTAATTGAATTTTGGTAAGTGAAACTTCATTTTATTATTTTAAATGAATAAATAAAGAAATAAAACTTACTTGAATTTGATATCTTCCAGGTGTAAATCTTCAACCGGAACAAAACCTGCAGTAGAAAGAGAGTAGTGCTTAACTTCAGGCATGGATGGTAGCTGTAATAGACCAAATCCCATGCCCAACTTCCCGATTTCGAGTTCTTTCCACCTGCAAATAAATAAACAAAAATCGTCTAATTTGAATAATCAATAAATCACATTTTAAATTAGGGTATAAAAAAAATAATTATAAACCTGAAGATAAAAGAACAGTGATGCTCTTTATAAGCACGGACAAACGATACGAAAGCCCGAAGTCCCTTTTCCATAATGTCACGATCTTTTTTTGCAGCCGAACGTATCTGGAGAAACAATATCGTCCCAACATTTAGATCAATATATTAAGCAAATATTTAGAGAATAATTGTAAAACTAATTTGTTTTTACCTGCGGAATGATATCAGGAACATCGTCGGAGCATTGTCTCTCTTCTAGTGGAACTCTTCTTATCCTCAGAAATTCTACATATGCTTCCTCCTGTTTAGTGACGAGCGATTGAACCAAGAATACCAATTAAATAAATGACCTCTCGTAAACAAAAAAAAGAAGAAAAAAAAAGAGAGAGAGAAGCAAATATACGTGCTACAATTAAAGAATCTAAATAACAAGATTTGTACTTCAGATATTCTGAATAGACAAACCTTTGGCAACAGGAAAACAATTGCAGCTCCTTGTCGTCCCATCCTAGCAGTTCGGCCAACTCTGTGTATAAACACATTGGGGTCTTGCGGAGGGTCATACTGAATACAACAATATCAATTCTCGTAATTAGTTTTAGCTTTTTTCTTCTTAATTAAATGAAGGTTAGTGGATAAAATATAGATCAAATAACGATAATTCAGAGATGCTTTATTCAGCGAGGTAAATGATTATCTTTCGTGTTTTTTTTTCCCTTTTTCCTTAAGGCATTTCTGAAAGAAGCTACACGTCAATTGCTAAAGTAATCAAATCCTCTGTATCCAGTTACTTATGAGGGAAAATAGTTTGAATTCACTGTCACCTTTATCTGTTCAGATGTCGTTAAGGTAGTTATTTAGCGGTTTGTCCAAGGTAGTCAAAATCGGCAGTAAAATCTTAGGATTTTATTACACCATACTTGTTATATTGTAGTTAAACCCCAACCCATGTAAAAGTGTCCAAAATCGATAAAATTCGCCATATTTTTAGGATTCTACTTTTTAAATAAAATTGGGCTGAAATTCGGGCTTGTGGGCTTACCTGTACTATGCAGTCAACACCAGGAATGTCGAGCCCACGCGCTGCTACATCAGTGCAAAGAAGAACGCCACTCGAAAGAGGTGTAAATGATGCTAATGCCTTCTCCCTCGCTGCCTGCAATACATAGTATAAAAACTTCAGACAACACTCTAACCTTAAAATAGCCCCAAAATATATACTTACTATTATCGTATTTGCAAAAACTACCTGCTTCATCTTCCCGTGAAGAGAGATTAGAGAGAAACCCTTCATAGAAGGAAGGCAAGGAAGTACAGCTCCCCAGTAATCAACACACGCACAAGTCATGAAATAGCTACAAAGAGAAGAGGATATTATTACATACATCAACGAGAATTTCTAACAGCTCATTAATAAATTTTTAAAAACAATTAAAAATTTGTGAATTAGCAACTCACACTATCATTTTCTGAGCCTTGTTTCTGATGAGTAGATCAATGAGCTGTAAAGGTTTCTTGTCTGCTTCGCATTGAAGATACTGTACATCACGTACCATAAGACAAAAGTATAAACGTCATTCTCCGTGATTAAGCATCATTAGTATCTTAAGCATAATCAAGACCAGAAGAAGCAAAGGAAAACCTCGATATGAAGTCCCGAAGGAGTTATTGAAGAGGAATTTTCTTGAGAAGATGTATTATCATTTTGTCCCTTTACTTCAGCTTTGACCTCTACCCTCACAGGATTCCTTAATCCTGCTTTAGATAGCTCTTCGATCGCCTTAGTTTGAGTAGCCGAAAAAAGTCCTGTTCTACGAAGCTTTGGTAAACGAGATATAATCGAACTTATCTGCTTCTGAAATCCCATATCTAGTAATCTATCAGCTTCGTCTAATATCAATATCTGTTCCACCATAACACGTCATTCAAGAAACGGCATATCCCACATCTCAAAAATAGGAAAAAAATCATTATGCAATGGAAAAACCATCGACAAATAAAACAAAGTAAAAGGGACTAAGAACAAAATATAATCCCACCACGAATATTAACCACAATAGAACTAATCATATAGTAACCTAAACAACTTCAATGTCAAAATTGCTTGACTGAAAGAACTGATCTGCAGAGAATTTAATCGACTCTGCATATTTTTTCACCCAAAAACATATCACTAGCTATGAAACTCAACAAAAAAGGATAAAATGGAATAAAAAAGTCAAACTTCGAATATACCCCTCAATAGTAGCCATAGAATCGTTTGCCATCTAAGTACTTGTATCTGCATTTTTTAAGATTATCATTTTTTCGTGATAGTACAGATTGGACATCCCGGCTTATTCATAACATAACGAAAAATAAGTAATCTCCGTAATACGCATTCAAACCCTACTTAAAATCTCGAGCATCGCAGCATCATGTAAAGCAATTATCGCAAAATCTGATATTAAACTAAACTTAGCCTGCCCTCGAATTCATAATCCACTAGTAAAAACAACAAAAAATCGAGAGGCATAAAACTAGCATTTGCATAACGAAACGAAGACAAAGAAAAACCTCGAGATCGCGATAGTCCAATCCATCCATACGCTCCATGATATCATTCAATCTCCCGGGAGTTCCAATTAGCAGATTAGCTCCTTCTTCTTCTATTTGACTCATATCAGTTTTCACTTCCGCTCCACCGACTAATAGCATTGGCCTCACATTCGACAATGTCGCAATAAACGGCTCTGCAACCTTAAATATCTGGGATGACAACTCCCTTGTCGGAGAAATTATTATTCCCAACACCTGTTAGTACATATCAATAAGTTTAATCCCCCAATTAATCAGAATATATGTTAATCAAACATGGAAATGTAAAAAAAAAATAATTAAAAGCTTATGAATGGTATAAAACTACATTTATCCAATGAATTCAGGTTTATTATATAAATAAACTAAAACAAGCGTAATAGCTACATAAAATTGAAATTTATATACTTCAAAAAAAAAGATTAAGACCTGGTGGGGTTTAGGGGTGGCGGTGCGGCGGAGGATCTCGACAAGGGGGATGACAAAAGCTAGGGTTTTCCCGGAGCCGGTGGCGGCGTCGACTGCAACGTCTTTGTAGCTGCATAACAAGGGTATGGTGGCGGCTTGAACCGGTGTACAGAAATCGAAACCGGACTCCCTCAGTGCTTCCAGAACCGGTTCGGATAGCGGCGGGTTTAGGTCGGAGAACTTGGTGGTGGTCAAGGCTTTGTTTGGGTTGTGGTCCTCGCCGCCGGTCATGGTTGCACAGAGTTGCTAATTACAACTTCTGTTAATTTACGGCGTGACTGAACCGCCAATATTAGGTATTTTTTTTTGCATTTGTTTTTTAATTTATAAAATACAAACCTGGACCCCACCATTGGCACTAGAATAATAATAATAATAATAATAATAATAATAATAATAATAATAATAATAATAATAATAATAATAATAATAATAATAATAATAATAATAATAATAATAATAATAATAATAATAATAATAATAATAATAATAATAATAATAATAATAATAATAATAATAATAATAATAATAATAATAATAATAATAATAATAATAATAATAATAATAATAATAATAATAATAATAATAATAATAATAATAATAATAATAATAATAATAATAATAATAAAATATATGTAAAAAATGAATTTATATTCAAATGATTTAATTTATTTGTATATATATATTAATATTTTTTTTATTTTAAATTGAACATCAAGCATATCAAGAGAGCAAAATATATAACTCTTTATTTAAGAAAATTATTACTTTGGTTTGACACAATATACATATTTTATTACTCATTAATCATTATATATATATTTACCTAATCGTTGAAGAAATTATTGGAATATATTTAGTTTATTCAATCAATTGATTAAATTCCCAAAGAAAAAAAAAATTAATTGATTTTCAATCGATTTTTGCCTTAAAAGTTTGACCGGTCTAGGACTGTCTCAAACCGCTTCACACAGCCAACATGTCAAGATCGGATTTTCCAAACTTTACACAAAAATCATACAGATTTTGGACCGCCTCGACCGATTTTTAAAACACGAGTGTAAAGTATAAACTCCAAACATTTGATAAACCTTAAAAAAATTATATTATTTATCAAATATTATCTTAATTCCCAAACGAAAGAATTCAATAGTAGCTCACAAGTATATCATTGATACACAAATTCGAATCAATTTTACACACCAAATATTAAACATAATGAAAAAGGAAAAACAAAAACAAAAGTATAGGATATATTTTGGACATACACACACTGAGAATGAGTAGATGCTGAATGTATACTACAATGTCACAACTATTGCAATAGCAGAAACAAAAACTATAGTGAAGCTCGAAGAAATTGAAACGGAATCGGAAGATTCCGGAGCCGAATTCTTGGATCGTTTATCGGGTGTACCCGTAACACACCCTATCGGGTTAATATGTTGACCGCATCTTCCGGGCAAAGTCTGTGCCTGCGCGACGTTAACGCCTGCTTGCTCGGCTTTATTTGCTCCTTGAACACTCATCATGCTACACAAACACTCTGGCATGTATTTTATTACATAATCGAGATTTTGGCAACAACTTTCCGACGGGTTTTTGTCGCTGTTTAGGTAATTCGTGCACGGTTGAAGCTGGTTCATGCACTGTTGTCGCTGTACTTGTGCTGCATTTTGTGGAACTAAGCAAGAAATAATAATGATTGTTATGGAAATTGTGTATTGAATAATGGCATTGATTTTGATCTCCATCTTTTTTTTTCTTTTTGACTTAGCAAAAAATATTTGGGTGATGGTTTGTAATTAGTGTATGTGTATAAGTATATATATATATATATATATGTAGGGGGTTGTATTGATAGGTGGGGGTGGGTAATCAAACAATGAACGTTCTTGGTGACAAATATGGTGAACTACTTTAAATTTTTATTTTTTTTAATTAAACTATGATCAATAAGGGGATAATTAATTTTAATTAAAATAAAAAAAGAGTGACAAATAGGATTCTGATAAGATATTTAACTTGAAATGACATCTCTATTTATTACTCGTAAGAAATTTCAAGCATAGGTCCAATTATAAGATATTTAATTTATTTGTGGGTTTCTTTTAATTAAATTATGGGCTTCCAGCCCATAATTAACTTAGACTTGCGTATAAATAGCCTAATTATCATTAGAGTAATTAATACATTCCTAATCACCTTCACGTATTTTGAGATTTCCCCCCTAATTTCTCTCGAATTTCGAAGTGTTTTTGCCGAGACCAAAACTCAATTACCTTGACAAAACAAAACAAGAGTATTTTCAAATTTTTTTTATTTTTTTATTTAATTTTATTCTATAATTTAAATATATATTTATTAATATATCAAATTGTATTCTATTTAACATTTGGAACACAAACAAGCAATATATTAAAAATATAGTCAAATTTAATTTGACCAACCAATAACTCATAAAACGACATTACGTCATCATCAATCAACCAGTAAAAAAAGGCACAAATGTTAGGTCACAATAATGGCGGGAGCCCTTATTTTCTCTCTCTCTCCTCCCCCACACCGAATTTACTACCGCCAAAGATAAGAACATTTCACATGGCGAAAAAGGGAATCAATCCAAAATTACTGTCGTTTCTGTCATGCCCACTACTTAACCTACACCACTGGGGCGCACACAGTGGCTCTGTATCTATATACATGTGCGCACCTCTGTGTGTGTGTGTGTGTATATATATATATATCACAGGTAGCAGTAGATAGAGGCGGAGACAAACTCAATCTGAACAAATATTACATACATTTATGTTGTGTATATATACTGTTAGTTGAAATGTGGTAGCCATTATTATTCTACCTTCCAATCTTTGGACTATTATCCACTTTCCTTTTTTCCTCTTTTTTCCCCTAATTTTAGCCCACAAAAAGCTCTTTCCTTTTTTTATTTTTAATTTTTGGTAATTTATTATTTATTATTTGTATTACTGTGTGAAATTAATTATTCTTGGTTCAAACTTCAAAACCTACCCTCACATTTCCCATTTGCATCATCTTCTTGGGGGAAAAAAAGGAAATCAGTGGTGGGGGCACCTCTTTGTCAGGTCTCTTTTCTTCACTTATCCTCTAATTTATGTTTCAGTTTAAGTGTGTGTATATATATATATATATATATATGTGTGTGTGTGTGTGTATATTTTTAATATATATATTTTTTTTAATTTATGAGTTCTTGTATTTACAGTGTTATTATGTGTGGATTGTGGAGTAACTGAAATTGGCTCTCATTTAATGTTAATTATTGATACAGCTTGGAATACATTAATGTAATGAATATCTGTCAAGTCTTAAATTATTCTGAAAAAAAAAACAAGATTTTCATGCCTTCAAAGTTCAAACTGTTGAGATAACAAAAAAGTTATGCTATTTACAAGTGTCCTTTGTACAATCATTTATCGGAAAAAAAAAATTAGATTATCGAAGGAATGAAACGAATATATGAGACGGGATTAAAATATTTTTTGATTTCGTTTTCTTTTTAGGAAGGATATTGGGATGGGTGGGCCGAGGCTACGAACAATAGTTCTTTGGTTTTCGGTATATATTCTTGTCGAATCGGCTTTTGGTGTTGATATAAAGCACTTGAATATATGGCCTATGCCGAAATCGGTGAGCTATGGGTATAAAAGTCTTTTCCTCAGCAACGATCTTGAGCTGAAAACCGAAGGGAGTAAGTTTTCCGATGGTTCAAATATTCTCAAGGATGCGTTTTTTAGGACAATTGATGTTGTAAGAGCAACTCATGTTATTGAAGCAAATACTTCCAAGATCGATCCTTCCTTTTTGCTCAAAGGAATTCATGTAGTTGTCTATTCGCCTTCCGACAAGGTACTCTTTACCTATCCGTAGCTTTCGAGATTCTTTTCAGATCCCTTTTCAGATTAAACGATTGATTTTGTACATCGGTTTCGTTTATTATAATTATTTTTTTTCTATCAAAATTTGCTTCTAATATTTATTTCTTGCTTAATGCAGTTGCAGCATGGCGTTGACGAGTCGTACAAGCTACATATTCCTACTCAGGGGAATCGACTTTATGCACAAATTGAGGTATGCACCACCAAATTTATTATTTAGAATTAAAAAAAAAAAAAAATACAACCCTCCGAGTATTTTTTCCGTGGTTTATATAATGCATCTAATATTCACATACTCTGTTAGAGGTAATATCTAATTTTCTTGTAATCCTAGAAATTTTAGAAATAAAATTTAAGAATTAGTGCTTGAATTTACGTTTGTGCAGGCACAAACTGTTTATGGAGCTTTGCATGCGCTGCAGGTTCGATTTTTTTTTTTTAATTAATTTTTTTTCCCGAATTGCTGAAACAGAGTAAATGATGATTTTTTTTTTGTTATAATAATATCTGACAGACATTTAGCCAAGTGTGCTACTTCAACATTTCATCGAGGGGCATTATGGCCCATCAGCTTCCATTGACCGTTTCCGATCAGCCTCGGTTCTCATATCGAGGCCTTTTGATCGGTGAGATGCTAATCTGTACATAAGGAATATTCTCGCGGTACATAAGGGATATTCATATGCCTTACATTAATGTTCGTTCATTCTCTGTGCTGTAGATACATCTAGGCATTATCAGACCTTACCAGTAATAAAGAAGGTCATCGACTCAATGACTTATGCCAAGCTCGTAAGTAACACCACTTAAGACATATTAATTTCACTCGACTATATTTTTTATATCGTTTTTTTCTTTTTATATTTAATTTTCAGAATGTGCTGCATTGGCATATTGTGGACTCGCAATCTTTTCCGCTCGAGATTCCGTCATATCCAAAGCTGTGGGATGGTGCGTACTCATCTTCCGAACGATATACATTTGCCGATGCTATAGAGATTGTAAGGCAAGTGATGAAATGTAATCTATTTCTAAATGTATATGTATTATATTACTGTGTCACTCAGTTACGACTCATCGGAAATTTGTTTCAGTTACGCTAAAAAACGTGGGATTAACGTGTTGGCTGAAATTGATGTTCCGGGGCATGCTCTATCCTGGTATTTTTCTTCAATTCGAAAAATCTTCAATATTTACGATTCCCGTTTCCTTATTATTTTTCGTTTTTAATTAATTAATTAATTCAGTCAAAGTTAGCAGCCTTAACTAAAACAAAATGTACATATTTAGGGGGTAGGATATCCTTCTTTATGGCCTTCGACAGATTGTAGAGAGCCACTTGACGTTAGCAACGAATTTACCTTCAAATTGATAGACGGGATTCTTTCAGGTATATAAATTGTTTCTTCAAATTGATCGACTGATTTTTTTATTAAATTTTGGGTGTGTGCGTTCGTGCGTTATACGGTCATATTATAAGCCCATTTTTTTTTCAATAAAATAATGTTAAATTTTGTACTTTTTTTCAGATTTCAGTAAGATCTTCAAGTATAAATTTATTCACCTAGGAGGCGACGAGGTGGACACTAGTAAGACTCGACTTAATTCCAGCTCATTATACTGTCATTTTAATCTGTTTTTTAGTTTTTTGGGGAAACGAAAAATAATTCTCGTATCTAATTTGTTGCCGATTTCAGGTTGTTGGCAGTTGACTCCTCATGTGCGCAAGTGGTAAATACCGAAATCTCTCTCTCACACGCACACACTAAAAAAAAGAATCAGTATCAGTAATTAACCTTAATTTAATTTCCGTCATTTACAGGTTACAGAAAAACGGAATGAATGCTTCCGAGGCTTATCAGTATTTTGTGCTACGAGCACAGAAGATAGCATTATCACATGGATATGAAATCATTAACTGGTGAGTATAATTTATCAGCCTAATCTCTGTTATTAATCTAATCACGATTTCATTTAGATGATAAAACTACATTAACGCATTAACGACCATCACAGGGAAGAGACTTTCAACAACTTTGGCAGTAAATTGAGCCGTAAAACCGTGGTCCATAATTGGTAAGTTATCGTAAACACAAACTATTCAAATAAGGGGTTTATTGCATTTAGCACCCCTGTATTTACTCTAATTGTGAAAAAACTCCTCATGTTATAAATATTAGCAAAATCCCCCCTATGTTCAATTTATAATCAAATTACAGGCTTGGAAGTGGTGTTGCGGAAAGAGTGGTTAAAGATGGATTACGATGTATAGTGAGCAATCAAGATAAGTGGTATTTGGATCATTTAGATGCTCTTTGGCAAGGCTTCTACACGAATGAGCCGTTAACGAATATAACCAATCCTAACGAACAAGCTTTAGTCCTTGGTGGTGAGGTGTGCATGTGGGCTGAACATATCGATGCATCTGATATCGAGCAAACTATATGGCCTAGGGCTGCAGCAGCTGCAGGTTTTTTAAAAAAATAAAAAAATAAAAACCAATATTCCTAAAAAAAATTATTTTTATTTTTATAATTTTTTTTTCTGGGATGTACGTAGAGAGGCTGTGGACACCTTACGACAAGATAGCAAAGGATCCGGAAGAAGTGAGGGATCGATTAACGTATTTTAGGTGTCTGCTGAATCAAAGGGGAGTGGCTGCTGCTCCATTGGATGGATTTGGTAGAGCTGCACCAGAAGAACCTGGTTCTTGTTATATGCAATAATGATCTTATATATATATATATATATATATATATATATATATTGTTTTTGATGATTCCTTATTGTCATTTTATCAAATTTGTTGGTCATAAATAAATTTTGAAATAATACAAGTGAAATGTGTAATTTTCAAAAAATATGGTCAAGGATAAATTACCAAGTACTCCCTCTGATATTCATAATTACAAAAAAGCCCCTTAAGTATCCATAATCACTAAAAAGGACCTCTGAGATTTATTTCTATCTCACAATGTCTCCTAATATTAAAAAAAATCAAGATTGTCTTTGAAGGTTTGAAGAATCTGCTAACAACCCCTTCCAATTTTTTATGGCGACGGTCTCCGTTCTCACGATTTTTCAGACAAAATTTCGACAACTTTCTAATTAATTCCCGGTGACGTATGTACAATATTATTAATTTAGTTAGTTCTGATGCATAAAATTTCTGAATTATTTGAAAGTTCGAGCAGACGAGACGAGATCCGGGTAGTAGGGTGGCATTCGAGATGATTCACATCCCCGATGACATTTAGTTATGTAGAACAAATCGGTTCATCCTAATAGAAAAAAAAATTATGAACCACTTTTTAAACAATAATATATTTAACATTTAAAAAAGAATTATTGAGAAAGCATTAATTTCAATTCGTATTTCATAAACAAATTAAAGCCTTTAAAGAAAATAAAAGAGAAAAGTATCTTAATAAAAAAAATCAAATTTTAAAGTAGGAAAATAGGATTTTATTTTAATATATACCAGCATTTTTTCCCGTGCGATGCACGAGATATTATTTAAGTAGTGAAAAAAAAATCAATTTAATACATAATAAGAAATATAGTACACTAATATAGTAAAATTTAATAATGTAGTATTATTCATAGTTTATATAACATTAGTTTTTTTAAATCTTACATATTAAGATTTATAATCGAAATAAATAGACTATAGCTCTGTCTCTTAAGATTTGAGATATATTGATGAAAAATAGGAGATTAATAATTGTTGAAAATTATAGTTAAAAAATTAGTAGAGAAAAATATTAAAAGTAAATAATTACATAAGTACCAATTACTCAATTAGGTAGGATTCGAGTTAATTTTAATTTTGATAATTTTTAAAAATTATAGTTAGAAATTAGTAGAGAAAAAATATTAAAAATAAATAATTATAGAAATAACATTAGGGGTTAGTAGAAAAAAAATATTAAAAATAAATAATTACAAAAATACCATTAGGATTTTTTTAAATTACCCAACGTTTCTTTCTTTTATATATAAGATAAGATAAAAAAAAATATTGTGCAACTGCGAAATCCAAATTAATGTATAATCCCAAGTAAACATTGTATCTCAAGAAATCCGAACACCAGTTAAAAAAAAGAAGGCTGATATGCATAATTGGGCCAACCCAATGAGCCTACAAATTACTTACCTACTGGGCCACGAGCCCAATATCGAAGACCACTATCACCGAGGCCCAATCACCTTCAAGTAAGGTTTGGGTCCGACAATCTCAACTAAAGTATAAATAAATGTTTGAATTCATTCCTTAAGGTACGGCCTATTAACTGAGCAATACGATCAACTGTATTCTCTGGACTATTTCTATGATCAGCACGTCTGACTTGAGCGTCTGAGCGGTTTCCGCCGGATCAACCCCCGGCTTAGTTCATGTGTTCTATGATCGCAGGTACCTCAGGATCATCAAGTTGTCAAGCTACTGATCCGCTTTGCTCTCCCAGTTCATTTTCTACACCACCCTAGGTGAGCTATATTTTAGCATCATCATTTTGGCGCCGTCTGTGGGAACGATGCAAACCAGATCACGTAGCCAACAAGATCCTCCTGAGGCGTCTGCTCGGAGACAAAATGACACAGTTAACGACCTCCCACCTCGTGGAGGCTCTGGCTTGCCACCTCCTCCCCATCCCATGGATCCGCCTCGCGAGGTTCAGGTGATCCCCCCTTGGGACCCACCACTCGCCGATCCATCACTCTCTGCTCCTCGAATGGTTCAAATAACCGAGGATGCGCTTCAACGCATGAGAGCAGAAGCTTCAACTCGCGCTGCCACAGAGGCCGTGATCCAATATATCGCCACGATGGGAGCAAATGCTCCCAACGCGATACCAGCACCTGCTCCACATGTGGAGCCACCTATGGCACCACCGCCATCGACTCCCTGGGGGTTTACATCGCCCCCAAAATATTTCGTTCGCCAAGGGTTATTGACTCCCTAGGGGCTTACCTCTACCCCTAAAATATCTCGCTCGCCAAGGGTTATCGACTCCCTGGGGGTTTACATCGCCCCCAAAATATTTCGTTCGCCAAGGGTTATCGACTCCCTGGGGGTTCACAGTGCCCCCAAAACATTTCATTCGCCATGGGTCATCGACTCTCTGGGGGTCTACTTCCGCCCCCTCGAACGATTCAGATAACCGAAGAGGACATTCAGCATATGATCGCCGAACCTTCAACAAGATCAACTTCTACTAGCTCATTTAACGGTTCAGATAACCGATAAAGACCTTCAGCGTATAATCGCGGAAGCTTCAACTTGTGCTACCACTGAAGCAGTGGCACCATACATCGTCATAACAGGAGCCAACGCTCCTCCTCGTGAGGCCCCACTGGGTCCTCAACATGATCAATTTCTATTTACTTCTCGAACGGTTCAGATAACCGAAGAAGACCTTCAGCGTATGATCACGGAAGATTCAACTCGTGCTGCCACTGAATCAGTGGCACCATATATTGCCAAGTTTGGGCATCTCACCCCAGTGGTTCGTGATCGCCTCATCCTAAATGGGGGGCCATCCCACCCTAAAGTTGGGCATCTCATCTCAAGGGTGGTACATCCACTTACCTTTCAACCCCAAGGGGTTTCACATCCCATCAAGTGTTTCACGTCCCTACTTCAAAAACAGAAAAAAAGGGTCTGACGCGCACGCGCGAACCTATGGCACAACCGTGCGCATCTACCTCAGACCATAGGTCTCGAGCGCCTCATCCTACAGTGGGCAGTTATCCCCATCCTAAGGTTGGGCATCACCCTTACCTTTCAACCCCAAGTGGGTTCACATCACATCTCAAGAGACGAGTATAATCTCCCTACTCAAAAAATAGAACATCCCCAAGGGGGTGCACAACCCATCTCAAGGAACAAGGATAATCTCCCTACTCAAAAAATAGAACATCCCCAAGGGGGTGCACATCCCATCTCAAGGAACGAGGATAATCTCCCAACTCAAAAAATAGAACATCCCTAAGGGGGTGAATATCAACCAAATAAAAAAAAGTGGGGGGGGGTAAAATCGCGCACGCGAGACCCCAGAAGAAGATGAAGAAAAAAAAAAAAAAAAAAAAAAGAAGAAGAGAAGAAGAAAGAAAAAGAAAAAAGAAGAAGATGAAAAAATACAAGAACAAGAAGAAGAAAGAAAAAGAAAAAACAAGAAGATGAAAAAACAGAAGAAGAAAGAAGAAGAAAAAAGAAGAAGATGAAAAAATACAAGAACAAGAAGAAGAAAAAAGAGAGTAAAAGAAGAAGAAAGAAAGAAGAAAGAAGAAGAAGAAAAAAGAGAATAAAAAATAAAAAGAAAGGACATGCAGCCGAGCCGCGCGCGCGAGCCAAGCCAAGCCAAGCCGCGCGCGCGCGGCTCAATTAAAAAAAAAAAAATAAAAAAAATAAGGGGACACGAGGCGCGCGTGCACAGCACGCGCGCGTGGCATACACGCGCCAGACGCGCGCACGTGCACTGCACGCGCGCCAGCAACAAAAAAAAAAAAAAAAAAAGACATGGTGGCGCGCGTGCATACCACGCGCGCGTGGCGTACACGCGCCAGACGCGCGCGCGAGCACTGCACGCGCGCCAGCAGTAAAAAAAAAAAAAAAAAATTTCTCACACGCGCGCGCGCCTTCCCATGCACGCGCGCGCGCCTCCCAAGGCCACCTTGGAGCGCGCGCTCCCACCTAATTGGGCACAACTTTTGCTACTCTCCACCAAATTGCGCGTAGATTTCACCTCGCTTCACCAAATCGCGCGATAATTTCAACGCGCTCCACCAAATCGCGCGAACTCTTCAACGCGCCTACCAAATCGCGCTCGCTATCAAACGGATAAATAAAAAAAATTATTTCTCCACGCCATGCCAACGATTAACGCAAGACTACAGCACAGATCTACTCTCAATACGATCCGGTACCCCTTTCTACTTGGCTCCCACATCGCCTCGAGAGTGGGGGGCTTGCGAGACAACTCCCACGAGGAGCCAACTCGCTCCATCCTACAACCCGCAGCGAGACAACTCCCACGAGGAGCCAACTCCCTCGGGTCTACGAAACCATAGCGAGATAACTCCCACGAGGAGACCACTCGCTCCGTTCTATAACCCGTTGCGAGATAACTCCCACGAGGAGCCAACTCCCTCGGGTCTACGAAACCATAGCGAGATAACTCCCACGAGGAGACCACTCGCTCCGTCCTGTAACCCGTTGCGAGATAACTCCCACGAGGAGCCAACTCCCTCGGATCTACAAAACCACAGCGAGATAACTCCCACGAGAAACAAACTCGCTCTGTCCTACATCCCGCAGTGAGACAACTCCCACGAGGAGACAACTCGCTCGGACCTACAACCCCTTGCGAGGAAAATCCCACGAGGAGACCACTCGCTCGGTACTACGAACCCGCAGCGAGACAACTCCCACGAGGAGCCAACTCGCTCGGTACTACGAACCCTCAGCGAGATAACTCCCACGAGGAGAGAAATCGCTCAGACTACTTGCTCGGTACTACAAACCCGCAGCGAGGCAACTCCCACGAGGAGCCAACTCGCTCGGTACTGCGAACCCTCAGCGAGATAACTCCCACGAGGAGCCAACTCCCACGAGGAGAGAAATCGCTCAGAGTGACATCAATCCGCACACTCGTCAGTCGCGCGTCATCCAATGATTCTACAACTTCGCTGCGAGACAACTCCCATGAGGAGACAACTCGCCCGAACTTCACTATATAATCGCAAGCTCAAGTTAGCACGATTACAACCCTAGAAACACTTAGAAATATTATGGGAATCTATATAGCCTGGCCAGCTCGATTACTCAAATTTATCTACTTGTTTTCGATGGGTCCTTCATTAAAACGTGGCCACGGTCTAAACATACTTACGACCCACGAGGTCTAACAAAGGGCACGATCCCCATATAAAAATCTTGAGAGCCTGATCCCCTGCTCAAGTACATCACGCACAAGGCTATATGTAAACACATACAAGCAACGCGTCACAACATTGACAATGTCGATAAATAACAACTCCCACGAGGAGAACACTCGCTCTGTGCTACTACATTATCGCGAGACAACTCCCACGAGGAGATAACTCGATCAACTTTATTACCCCGCGACGAGACAACTCCCACGAGGAGATAACTTGATCCGAGCTATTACATCGTCGCGGGACAACACCGACGACTCAAGTAACTTACATCGCGACAACTTGGTTGCGCTACGCGCCAACGCGCCTTCACGCCCCTCCGACACACGCTCCGATGCGTTTTCGCACACCATTAGGCCATACGCCAACGATCGACCTCTACAAATTTTACTCTCAACACGATCTGACTCCCATTTCAACATGGCCCCCACATCGAATCGAGAGTGGGGGGCTTAATGATATGCATAATTGGGCCAACCCAATGAGCCTACAAATTACTTACCTACTGGGCCACGAGCCCAATATCGAAGACCACTATCACCGAGGCCCAATCACCTTCAAGTAAGGTTTGGGTCCGACAATCTCAACTAAACTATAAATAAAAGTTTGAATTCATTCCTTAAGGTACGGCCTATTAACTGGGCAATACGATCAACTGTATTCTCTGGACTATTTCTATGATCAGCACGTCTAACTTGAGCGTCGGAGGGGTTTCCGCCGGATCAACCCCCGGCTTAGTTCATGTGTTCTATGATCGCAGGTACCTCAGGATCATCAAGTTGTCAAGCTACTGATCCGCTTTGCTCTCCCAGTTCATTTTCTACACCACCCTAGGTGAGCTATATTTTAGCATCATCAAAGGCTATGAAGCGTTTTGTGGACCCTTTGCTGATGGTTTTGCTGGGTTATGCCCTAGGGACTTGGGTTTGTCACACGTTATTCGACCAAAAGCTCCGAACGTCGTCGCCGGAAGCCGCCTCCGTCCCAAGAACAAAGTTGTCTGTGCTTTCGGATGACGACGAGGGTTAGTTGCCACCAATTCGTATTCTGCATTTTTTTTTAGTTTTAGGTTTTTTTTTAAAACTTAATGACTATTGTATACTTGGTTCTATAGAATTGATTGTGGAAGAAACATGAGATGTATCGCCTGCACACTTTGTGACCAAGATTGTATCTTTCTCTTTATTTCCCGTGCTTGAGATTGATAAATATGAAACTAGGGAAATGGTATGTTGCTAATTATTTATCTATTGTGTTTATAGCTGAGGCTTACATTGTACTAATTTATGATGTCGCTTTCGAATAGGAGACTCATTATCTATCCATCTGGTAAAGAAAAGGATTACGATCATATTTCTGTATATTTGGCCGTGGTTGAGACTAGTTCGTTGCCGGAGAATTGGGAGTTCAATGCCATCTTTACTATCTTTCTCTATAACCAGATATATGACAAATATCTTTGTTTTCGAGTAAAGCGAAGCCGTCTTTTTAATAAAACAAAGTCCGAATGGGGATTTCCAAAATTTATGGCGCTAATGTTTTTGTGCTCATAAGAGAACGAGTTGTTGAGAGTATGACTATGTTCAAACCTTCAATATATCTAGGCGAGTGGAAGATTTCAGAATTCTCTAAATTGAAAGATCTTTGGACTTCTGAAGAATTCTGTCTAAACGGTTTCTATTGGTATATTTCTTTTATCTTTCCATTCTTTTTCCTCACGTCCGCCATCTTGCCTTTAGTTTCTCATTATGGTTTAAAATTCCATTTGTAAACTTAGGAAGATGAAGCTGTATCCGAAAGGGAGATTCTAGTTCGGTGGACACTTTATTGAAAATATGTTTGGTATGTGTTAGTGCTTATACGTTTGCTACTCATCAAAAAGTTAAGGCGGACTTTAATACTCGCCTAATAGGCAAGTCCAAGTCGACTACAATAACACTCTCCTCTAGAGATAGTAAGTTGTATGTTCAAGTTTTTTTCACAATTTGCTATGTTCTTGAATATGTTGAAAATTTATAGATCATTTTGCTCTCGAATTTTTCATATTTGCAGTGTCACATTGGTTTACATCTTCGAAGAAAAGTTATGGGACTACATACACAAGTCTTGATGGACTGATGATTGTTTCACAATTCTAGTGGGAATTTCTGTGTCATTATCTACATACACATGGAGTTTATTAGCAATTCAATATAACACATAGTACAAAATGCAATAAACTCAATGTTTTGCATAAATTTAAATTCACAAACAAAGCATAGAAAACAACAAATACTGTGCTATTGAAAAAGAAAAAAAAAGAAGGATAAACAGAGTAATCCAAAGCCAAAACAGAGGCACAATAAAAAGTAGAATAAACTGAAAGGAACAAAGACTCGGTGGTATTTGCCTCATAGTCCTTGGTGTAATTTTCATTTCATTATGAGAACCAAAATTAAAGATCATTGAGTTAAGCAGGAAAACTTAAATCACAACCACACAACAGCCACAGAAAAACGAAGATACACAAATAAAGTTCAGAACGAATCCTTATTTTCTTTCATCTTATTACAGTAAAAAAAAGAAGCATAGATTGTCTAAGAAATTCACACATCGAAAATAATTAAGCGCAACCGTTAAAAAGAAGAAGAAAAAAAGTGCCCAAGTAAAGGCCACACAAAGAAGACCAATAAAAAGGCAACACTAACAAAATATACTTGAACGTAAAATGTCATCCCATAATTCTACAACCACCACCAAAAATATAAAAGACCAAATGGCAAAAGAAACAGCAGACACACAGAAGAACAAAACGAAGAAAAAGGATACAGAATAATCTAAAATCAAATTTGAGGTAAAGTAAAAGATGTACACGGATTCGCCCCTGCCCACATCTATAGAAGGTGTAAAGATCATTGAATCAACAAGAACTGAATGTTGTTAAACTAAACTTATCATTAAAGAAACGAGTACAAAGTAATACTGAAATCCCGGACTGGAATCAAATGACGACAGACACAAATATTATTAGAACAGCATGGAATTTTTTTTCTGCGAAAGGCAGTTCTTCGAGAAAAAGAACTAGTCACACATACCAACTATGCATGCATTTCTGTTCTGCTTTATTTATGCATGTAGTAGCTCACTATAAGAATGCCAATGGTCTAAGAAAGTGTTGCTTCTGTTTTTGCATGAACTTTTTTCGAGAGCCACACATCCTAGAACTAGAAGCCTGGTTCTTTCTTTCTATGAAAATGGAATTAAAAGACACCCCGTAATATTTTTGACTGAAACCTCTTTGTTTTTTTTAATGCGTACATATTAATAAAAATATCCAGCTTTAATGTTTTTATTTGATTTTAAAGTTTGGTCGAGTGCACATAAATGAATGAACGGGCATGTTTTACTTGTTGGAAAGTATTTACGTCAAACGGCATGTACAGATACAACATATAAGAGTGATCTAATCAGCCTTCATAAAAACAAGATTCACATGAGCAGATATATATTGGTCATCTCAAAGGCAATAACCGGTTTTCTCCACAACTTCCCTAGAAGATGCCATAAATATTACTTTCTTGGGAATTGGAAATTGTTCTCTTTTATTCATTCTTCTATCTGTATTAAAAACATGAAGGTTACGACATACCTTCAACTATGTTCTACACTTTTTCGATTTAAGATTTTTGTCTTATAGACCATGAAGTTCAGGCCTCACTTGGTTAAAATTTTCGGGTGCATCTTTGGATGGAATTATTTAGCTTTGATATGTATGCAAAAAACACACAAAAGTTTCTCTAGTTTTACAGCATTGTCTTTACTCAAAAAACACTCAAAAGTTACTTTCAACTACTTGCACTTATGCCATATTTTCAATTTAGACATGGCCAACAGAGGCAGAAATGGCTGAAGCTAACTGAAATCACAAGGAGAAAAATACTAAAATACTAGGGGCATATCGGACTACTAGCTTAGACCTCGTTTTAATTCTTAAAAGTCTCTTTCCTTTACCGGCTGCATGTGTTGCAGATGATTTTGATGCTGATTATTCAGCAATAATATGATTTATGTTCCAACATAACACCTTAAAAGAACAATTGATAGACATCTAGAGAGGTAATTACATCCCCATAACAAAAGGCATCATACTTGACCATGAAGAAACAACAAACACAAAATTATATACTAAAAGGCAGATTTACAATAGCACAGTATCAGACCAACCAAGAAAAAGAGGTGAAAAAAATAATATATCCCAAGCAGCATATATAACATGAAACATATTCTGAGAAAAGAACAAATAAGTAGACAAGACGAACCCATCGATGCCTCTAAATCAATAAAGACATGTGAAACCACAAGAATTCATCAATTAGCACAAGTTCAGGCGTGGCTCAATTTTCTTACAACTTGCAGCGGAGTTAAGCCACGGGGAGGAGTCCATTTGAGCTTGCAACGGGACAACAGCCGCTTACGCCACACACTTTGGCTACGGCAACCGACGGACGGAGTCCTGGAGCATTAAAAATGGCTAAGTCGTGGGAAGAACAAGCCGACTTAGCCCGGGCGTGCCTTGAGAAGGCTAGGCGACGTATGAAGAAATGGGCGGACGACAAAAGACGACCACGGGAATTCGACGTTGGGGCCCAAGTGATGGTGAAACTATTACCCCAACAGTTCAAGGCGTTGCAGAGCATGCACAAGGGTCTTGTGCGGAGGTACGAAGGATCATTCCCGGTGATCGCCAAAGTCGGCAAAGTTTCGTGTCGCCTAGAACTTCCAAGTTCTTTGAAAATCCACCCGGTCTTCCACGTGAGTATGTTGAAGCTGTATCACGAAGACAAGGAAGACCCGAGCCGAGGAGAGTCACACCGAGCACCACCCATTATGACTAAGTCATATGATAAAGAGATCGAGGAAGTGCTCGGCCGGCAACTAAAGCGACATAGGGGTGTTCCACCGAGTATTCAATACCTCATCAAATGGAAGGGACTACCCGAGTCCGAGGCAACGTGGGAGACTAAGGAAGACTTGTGGAAATTTCAAGACCGTCTCCACTTGTTCAAGGCAACGAGGACGTTGCCGGATTAGGCGGGGGAGGATGTCACGGCCCGCTAGTTTTGGCCCAACCCCTTGCCAGTTTCCCTTGTTGGGAGGTTAAGGAAGCCCAAAACTTAACCCAAATAGGGCTAGGCCCAAGTGGCCCAAAATGCCAAATGTATAAAAGTAGAGATTCTTAGAGGATTCTAGAAAATATTCTAGAACACTCCCTTGTAGATATTTTTGTAGGAATTCTTTGGAGTGTTCTAGTGAACCACTCCCAACCGTTAGATCAAATAGATCTCCACCGTCCATTGAGGAGGTGGTCTAGTATAAATAGAGGTAGGGTCCTCATTTGTAACCATCCAACAAATCCAACAAACACTTGGCCAAACGGCGTCATCTCTCATTCCCCTTACAGAAATAGGTTCGATTTTTTTTTTTTACCAGAAACAATACCAAATGCTTACGAAAATTGTGGAGTTTCGGCTTCTTTTACACTGATTATACAATATTAAATTATTGAAAAAAAATAATAAGAAATCGAAAAGGATTAACTGTACTCATCTCCGAGAAAAAAACATCTAGGTACAAAATTCATGAAAATTGAATAAATAAATAATAATAATAATAATAAGAAAACGAAAAATCTTACCTGTAAGACAGTGTTCCAAATATCATCGGAGATGTAGATTAGCCAGAGACAACAGACAACAGATTCGATCGTCGATCCATCGGAGATTAGCCTCCTGTTAGAGACAACAGATTTGATCGTCGATCGGATCTGTACGTGCCTTCTCATCTCGTTTCAGAATGTTACGGCCATAACCTCCCAGAAATCACTCGGAGGGTCCAAAACGATCGTGCTACCTTGCCGGCGAATATTCATCGACGTAATCGCCTCTCTCATCATCCGAAATAGGCCATCATTTTCATCTCTCCTATTCTCGTTCCGAGCATCCTGTCTCACAGATCATTTTCATCTCTCCTATTCTCGTTCCGAGCATCCTGTCTCACAGCCTTCACACTGGAGACAGCCTTCACACTGTAGAAAATCACAATTCCTATTCCGACGACCAAAAGGATTGTCAAGATAGTGCCTTCCGGCGAAAGTGGCGGAAAAAGCGGTGGCAGAAGTGGCAGTGGATGTAGAGGCAGGGGTAACAGTGGAAGTGCAGAGGCCAGAGAGAGTGAAGAAGTATTGGAGATTGCCGAAATTATGAGATCTACTTGCCGTTTTGATTTTTGAATAATTGCAAAATGCCCCTCTGGCTTATATCTAATTATATTGCTACCACGACAATCTGGATCTTCATAATTTGATTTTTAAAAGCCAATATAGAACATTTTAAATGTTATTTAAGTTTTTTTTTTACTTCGATAATTTGGCAAATTTTTCTCATAACCTGATGGAAAAAATTCTCGGTTCTTTCATGGATTGGTTCCGAACTATTTAATTTGGCAATTTTTTTCTCATAACCTGATGGGAAAAAATTCTCAGTTCTTTCATGGATTGGTTCCGAACTATTTAATTGCGGCTCGAGGTTGCTCAATAAGATTTTAATGTATTTAATTCCGAACTTGTTTGGTGATTTGTTATCGAATCGGATAATTGACGACCTGAAGTGTCTCAAAGTTGAGGCTCTGGTTTGTTATCGAATCGGATAACTGACAACCTTTGTTTTTTTTTTTTTTATTAAGAACCATAATCGTAATCGTAACTGTAATTGTAATCGTAATCCTAACAGTAATAGTACAGTATTAATATTGGAGGAAATAGTTGAACCATTTGGTGTTAATGCATTATATCTTGTGCATCATATTTTGCTTATCACTGAATGCATTTTATTTATTCCAATATGGAAATATATTTTAATTTTTTTATTTGATACTTTTTATCAATTATATTGATTGAGTTAATGTTTCATAAAAAAAACAAAATATTGAATTTTGAAACGGGCCTGCCTCTGCAACATTACTAACAATATAGTGTATAATTAATTAAAGTAAAGATAATCTATCGTGTTCAACATACGTTATGTCGAGGTATTCCGTTTACATACTGTTTCGCGTTTTTTTAGTTGTAATAGTTAATTGCAGTTCATATGTTACAATTCTAGATCAAAGTATTAAGTTTATATTTTTCAATTACATCTCGTTTTACTTAAATTTGATTTGTTTCAAAAAGATGTCAAATACATATTATTGTCTTTCTCGTCTTGAAATTGATCCCCGTGCATGTACGAGTTATAATACAAACAAGCTGCATATGTATAGTGATATTCCATGAATGAATTGTAAGCAAATGAAATCAAGGCTTCCACGGCGGCGGAGGCGGGGGAGTGCCCGGATACATGGGCGGCACACTCGAGAACATGATGTTCTTGTCAACTCCAATGCCGCCGCTGGTGGTGAGTGCAACCAACGCCGCCACCAGGCCCGCGTTTGCCGCCAGCGTGGGCTCGGTGTAGCTGTAGTTACCACGGACGTCCTTGAAGTTGTCGAAGCGGTCCGGGCCCCCCACCATTGCTCCGGTGATGTTGTTCGGGTTGGGCGTTTTGGCGTCGAGCCACCGCCTGCCGCCAAGGCAGGAGTACTTTGTTTTGTCATTAGGGATGGAGGCGCCGCGGTGGTGGACTTGTCTCGGAAATTTTGTTCCGTACCCGACCACGTAGCTCATGTTCTCAGGGTTGGCTCCTAGTATATAGTTCAACTTCAATCAATAAAAACTATAGGTTAGATTTAAAAATCAAGAATCATACATCAGATTATAATTAATTGAAATATATGAGAGAGAGAGAGAGAGAGAGATAGAGAGAGAGAGAGAGAGAGAGAGAGAGAGAGAGAGAGAGAGAGAGAGAGAGAGAGAGAGTATGTGATCAGTATACCTGAGAAGTGGCAAAATCCTTGAGAACGCTAATTCTGAAAAAATCATTGCCACAATACCATCCCGGAGTTCCGGTGGCGTTCAAGTAATCGGCGAAAACCGTCGCCAAAAACGCCGCATTGGCCACGTACTGCAAATCCTGTGCCCCCCCATGATTCAGTTCTATCAATCCTCCTACAAAACAACAATTGTAAATCCAACATTGTTAACACTCTTTTAACTAATTATTGAAAAATTTATACTTGGCCCACAAATTAATTTTTTTTTAACAATTTGGTACCTTTAGTGAAGTTGAAAACATTGTACTTCTGAAGATAAGAACACATATTTAACCCAGTGACATTATGGTAACTCTTCAACATATCCTCGTAAGGGTAACCAGGGCTCAAGAACACCCTCATCCTAGTCAGCACCAGCATCGCCGCCGGCAGCTTATTGTCCCAGCTAAGAACACTCAAATCCGGTATCATTTTAAACGCCTTTGAATTCTTCGGCAGCCCATCTCTCGTCGCTAAATCCAAGTAGGTTTTATTTCCGGTGGCGTAATACATCCACGCCGCCCCCCACATGTGCTCGTCGAAGTATCCCGTCGAGTTGTAGTACGCATCGATGTACGGGTTTCCTCGTGAGTACGAGGTTCTCCTTCCCTTTTCGCGGGCGAATTGAAAGACGGTTTTGGCCGCAAGACGGAGCTTGGTGGAGTATTCGTCGTCTTCGCGGAAAACGATGGAGGCGGCCGCCATGGACGCCGCCACCTCGGCGGCGAGTTCCGGGGCGGAGTTTGCTATTTGGACCTTGCGCGGGTAGTCCATGTCTTCAGGTCTTGTCCAACAATAATGATCATCTGGGGTCGTCGAGTTTACTATCGATCCGCCGACCTGTATTGGTCGGATCAGGTATAAGATCAAATACTGATACTAATACTAATATATTAATACTAAAATAAAATAGTTTGATCTCTACAAAAGTATTTAACAAATTTCTTTAAAAAAATCTTTTAATGGTTTACAATATTTAAAAAAGAAAAGGAAATTTAATTGTTAAAAAATATTTAATTTTGACAATATAATTTTCATTATAAAGTTACTGCATGCATGTTACTAATAATCTTGAAGAATTTAATTAATTAAATTAATATGTAAATTATACCTGGGAATAAATTCTGTCGATTTTCGTAGCGGAGGAATTGAACGTAAGAAGCAAATAATCGTTGCCCCATTTGATAAGGTCTCGAACGTGATCATACTCTCCAATCGCGCGATACTTATGCTCATATTCGATCACACTCCAACTCAACATCGTCATTGCAAACGCCATCGGAAAATGGAACTTGGTGTTATCTCCGGCATCGTAATACCCACCGACTAATCCTCCTTTGAGATCCGTTTGATCCGATCCGTCTTGTAAACCGGAATCTCCTCGCCATGGGATCCCGTTGTTCTTCGGTAGTTTTCCAGCTGCATGAACGAACAACAACGATTAATAGTAAATTAAATTACCATGAAAAAAAAATGAAAATGAGCGAATTAATTTGATTATTATGGGCAACACAAATTTACATACAACAATATTTATTGTTAATTTGATAGTATAATACTATATAATTTTTTTTTAATAACTGTGGTTTTTAAAAATATTTTTATTCCATTTTCTTTTTCTGTTTTAATCTTATTAATTAAATTTTAAGTATTAACGGTCTCTTATTACATCATACATTCTAATATATTTTTTTCTAAAATCAAGATACATTTATTGTGATTATTAATTAATAGTTGTGCAAAGCTAAAAACGACAATTAATTAGAAACGAAGGGAGTATAATCATCGAGACTGTTTTTTTATACGATATGTCTACGCGATTTCAACTACAATTACATGGAAATTAAATTGGCAATTGTGTGCACAAACAATCATAGCTTAGTTAAATTACTTAAAACTTGATCAAAAAAATTAAAAATAAAATAAATTACTACTTGAAATTTAAAGGTCAAATTATTGAAGAAACAAATTAATAATTAATTAATTAATTAATTATCATGGAGAAACATGCCAAAAAATGCTATTGCATGCCCATTGGATGAGAAATGTAGGAATTGGAAAAATATTTATTATATGATTATAAAAAGTCAAAACTCGTACGTCCTTAAATCTAATAAAAAACAACCAGTCATTTACGGAATCAAATAATGTGACCACCTAACTATATGCACGTACATAAATAATTTACCAATTATAATTTAAATAAAATATTTCTATGATTTTTTTTATTTTTTTTTGCATAAAATCAAGTGTAAGATATCAGAAGATGAAAAATATTAAACAAAAAAAAATTAATAATTATAAAACATTTTTATTATAATTATTTTCAGGTTGGTGTTTATAATATTTCACCAAATAAATCATTCACAACGTGTGTACCACGTCTCTTAGTCTTCTTTTTTTTCCTAATTAATATAAAGTGTTATAAAAGTGTTAAAGGGAATATTTGCTATAAAAAGTCAATGCTTTTTTTAATCTTATTTAAATTTAAAAATAATAAATAAATGACGCATAATCTGCCCACATCACTATTGAAAATGAGTAAAAAATAAATTAGTACACTAATCATCTAGCTGGCTAATGTACTAAACCTTTTATCTTATCTGTATTTACTCCTAATTAATTTACTAAACCTTCACCCTTTTTCGGTAAACAAAATTAAATTTATTTAATTTATTCATACTTCATAGAGTTTGAACAACTAGCCCTAGTCAACTATGTAATTAATTATATAGAATTCCACATTGACAATATGTAATATTTTCTTAAATATAACAATCCACACTAATTCTCTAAACACGTCACAAGTATGTCATAAAAATAAAATTCTGAATAAAAAAAAAATAATAATCAAATAAAACAAAATTGACTTTAACATAAATACATTTTTTTTAAAATAAAAAAAAATCAACGAAAGAGATTTATAGAATAGGATGAACGTACACTTTTGGGCATTGAAGAACAAAAGAGCTTTATGGATGGCAATCGTGTAATTATCCGGCGGAGTAGGGGCCTCCTTGTGCTTAGGCAGCGATTTAGCGATGATAATCGGAAGTCCGATTACGATAAACGCGATTAAAACGGAAAGTAAAGTCCATTTCAACGCGGATCGGCTGCAAACAACGCAACCGAGATCGACGTATTTTTTCTTCTTTTTATCCGGCGGCCCTAGTAGCCAGCTTTTTTGAGTCTCGTTTAGATTATCGTTTTCGTATTCTCGACGCGAAATCGACGCCCTATCCCAATCAGCGTTCCTGTTTCTATCTTCGTCGTTGGCCGAATCTCCACCGTTGATTTCCAACGTTCCTCCCCAATGATTATGCATTTTTTATTTTTTTTTCTTTTGTAAATATATGATATATATAAATATATATGATATATTGTAAAATGGAAAAGAATTGAAAGTGGATTTAATTCCCTGATCATGAAAATCGGTGAAAGAGTTTAATTAATGGTCAAATGAAATGAATCTTGATATAAGAACAACAATGAATGCATAATTCGTGCATGTTTCAAAATTTGAATACTATTTACACACACACACACACATACATATATGTATATATACACACTAAAACCTTTCAGTTTCTTGTTTTATGGGGTTGATATTAATTTATAATGAGGAAAACAAATAATAGAAATAATAAAAAAATCGCATTTTTTTAGGAATTTGATATAATTACCTGGAAAAAATGACGAAAAAATGTTCCGGGAGTCGAAAAATCACTAGTTTTCCAAATGCACCATTCTCTTCTCTGCTTCTCTTACTTTGATGATGATATATGCATATATATATGAGAGAGAGAGAGAGAGAGAGAGAGAGAGAGAGAGAGAGAGAGAGAGAGATTAATTAATTATAAAGAGGAATGAAATTGACTGGGGGTGGGGTTTTTTTTTTCTTTACTAATTGGTTGATTATGAAAGTAATAGTTTTTATTAAGTGGAAGTATTATTTGTTGAGGGTGTGAGGTGAAAACTGCAAAAGAAAGCTGGAGTGATGCTGAAGTGTGAATTCCTCATATATGTATATATATATATATATATATATATATATATATATATATATATATATATATATGTATATGTAACAGCTAATATTATTCATTACTTGTGGATTGTTCTTTTAATTGATTTAGGAAAAATGACTTGTTTCGGAACTGTTCAACTTTCGTAGGAAACATCCTTAATGCAGTAAGAAATAAATGATCATTTTCTTAAAATCAATGAAAAGAAAAAGCGTGTTTTGACTCATGACAACTAATGAAGCCCAATAATTGTCTTGCTAGCAGTGCAGCCCAATCGATGTATAAAGTCCATTAGATTATATTCACCCAGCTCAATATCTTGGGCCCACTTAATTTTATGTAATATATATATTTTTGGATTATTACGGGCGACCCCCTGTAGTAAGGTCATATTACGCAAAAATCCCCATGTTTGGGTAAAAATGCAGTTTTTGGCACACTACAATCTGATATTTACAAGCGAAAACACACATCTTATAATCTTTTGTTTCAAAATATGGAATTCGATTGTGGTAAAATGGGTACGAACTGGAGAATATTCCACATAATCTAAAAAATTCCACTAAATGTAACACCACAACGATAAAAATTCATAATTAATAAATTATCGTAATTACCCAAAGATGAGGGTTTTTTGTAATTTAACATTACGTCAGGGGTGGCTGCAATTCACCCTATATTTTTCGACACAAATGAAGGTATAAATTCCTCATTACTAATAATCATTAACGTTTAAATTAGAAAAAGAAAATGATTTTATTATTATAATTATGAAAAAAAAAATGAGAAAATGGCTAAATTGGGGGAAGAACAAAAATAAATACACAAAACTCTAAATTCTAAAACCCTGAACCGGAGGTTTTACGGCCTCCCATATCTGCTCCAGAGAAAATGATGCTCGGAATCCGATCACCCGCCGCCGTACGTGTGGCGGTTCGGACTCTGAGATCCTCTGCTAACCACCGCGGCTGCATCAGCAGCACCAGAACGATTGTTTCTCATCGTTATCGCTTCAATATTAACATTAATCCGCCATTAGCTTCCAATGCTAACCCCTACCTTGGTCCGAGAAATAATGGCTGGAATATTCGCCTGTCTTCAATTAAATTGTACTCGACCTGCTCGGAATCCAGTGCTTCAACTCCCGGCGATGATGCTGCTCTGAAATTCAGTAGTGGTGTCGAGAATGGTGGAGCTGATTCCGAGGCGGTGGCGGATTCTGTTGCAGTGCGGAATGGCGCGATGGATGAGGCGTATTATGCAATTGAATTGGCGTTGGATTCGGTGGTGAAGATATTTACGGTGGCGAGTAGTCCGAGTTACTTCCTTCCTTGGCAGAATAAGTCTCAGCGCGAATCCATGGGCTCCGGTATGTATTTTTCACGAATGCTTACTCGTTTCCTTTTCTTTTCGTTGGCCGATTTGTTATGGTTTTAGTGGACAAAATGTAAACATAAATGCAAAAGATTTTTCTGTTTTTCAATCGAGTTTAATTCATGTGCTAGAAGGTGGTTGTTGTCAATTATAAAGATACAGTCTTTGAAGAGACTTGTAGTTGAGCTTTTAGATGTAAACTATGACCAAGTCGAATTTCCAAACTTGAATTTTGTATATATTACTCATACATGTGTAAGACAGAGAACTCGATTATTCATTCAACAATGAAGTTTGTGGCTTTTTTTTGGGACTACTTATACTTTCCCCCCTATAAACAGACCATAAAGGTGATATAATATGATGCTCAATGACCTGTGGCATTTTGTAAATTCACTGCAGGATTTGTTATTTCGGGGAAGAGAATCCTGACGAATGCCCATGTTGTGGCCGATCATACTTTTGTCCTTGTTAGAAAGCACGGCTCTCCCACCAAATATCGAGCAGAAGTCAAAGCTGTTGGTCATGAATGCGATTTGGCTATCTTGGTGGTGGAGAATGAAGAGTTCTGGGAAGGAATGAACTCTTTGGAGCTTGGTGATATTCCCTTTCTCCAAGAAGCTGTTGCGGTTGTTGGTTATCCTCAAGGTAGTAATATTGCATAATCTTATGTTTCCGGTTCTTAATTTTATTTCATTCGTTGTTGTTCGTTCTAATGTGTTTCTGCTCATTTCGTTTTAAAAACTTTCCTAATGAATGTATGTATGTAGGTGGAGACAACATTTCCGTTACGAAAGGGGTTGTCTCGAGGGTTGAACCAACACAATATGTGCATGGTGCGACACAGCTATTGGCAATACAGATCGATGCGGCTATTAATCCAGGAAATAGTGGAGGCCCAGCGATAATGGGTGACAAAGTTGCTGGAGTGGCATTTCAAAACCTTTCAAATGCAGAGAACATAGGGTAAGTATCTGCTTAGATGCCTTTTCATAATTTCGTTTTGCTCAAGTATGAACATATGCTTCTCAAATGATCTTCACATTGCAGAACTGCATTTTTACGTGTTATTTACTGTTCCTGCATTTTTATTCATGTACTTATTGTCATAAAATTTGGAAAATGGCTCTGGGTTTGTGCCACATAGGATTACTTCTTCGGCATCATTGTTTTTGAGCATGCAAAATTTATAATTTCTTATATTAAATGAGTGGTTCGTCCTTTAAGGATGCCAAAATACACGTGAGAACTAAGCCTGTGTCTTTGACCTGTAAAAATCTCTCTTGCAAATACAGTTGCTTCTTATGATGTAAGCAAGCAATCTAGTTCTCAGCCATCGTGTAATATGTATAAAGTTGTAAAGGAACATAAACTAGTGATTGTTGTTGATTAATCGACTAAATATTGTTCCTCCGATTTGGCCTTGACTGGCGGCGTATAACTCAAATATTTAATTTTTTAAAACTTTCAATTTTGTATTTTATTTAAGGTTGAAGCTTCGTGTTTCCAGGCTGAGTCATTGAAAGTGTTTAGAACTTACAAAAATATGATGTTCGTTCGACCAAACCTAGTTTATGATATATAATTCCGTTCCATTTCTTACAGTTACATTATTCCTGTGCCTGTGATAAAGCATTTCATTTCGGGTGTCGAAGAAACTGGAGACTATGTTGGATTCTGCTCCATGGGTTTGTCCTGCCAACCTACCGAAAATGCACAACTTCGGGAACATTTTAAAATGCGTCCTGATTTAACAGGAGTACTCGTGAGTAGAATCAACCCAACCTCTGATGCACACAGAGTTCTAAAAAAAGACGATATTATCCTTTCGTTTGATGGTGTTCCCATAGCAAATGATGGATCAGGTCTGTTTCAACTTATCCTTCTTCCTCTCTGATCTTTTACCCCTTGGTAACTTGTTCTTGAGTAACTGAACTAACAATGTTTAGAATCCATAATCGTATTCTTAATATAGTGCCTCGTATGTGATTACAGTTGCTTTCCGGAACAGAGAGCGAATAACATTTGATCATTTGGTCTCTATGAAGAAACCAAATGATACTGCCCAAGTTAAAGTATTGAGAAGTGGTGAAGAGCATGAATTCACCGTCACCCTTCGTCCAGTAAGTAGAGTTTCATCTACATTTATTGCACTGTTAGTATACAACAACCGATTTTACTCTTAAATCTGAGCGGACAACCTATGCGCTGTATTCACCGTATTCAACTAATGTTACCCATTTGCTAGAGTCGATAATGACTAATTACTCAATAATCCGTTGTTAATCTTCTCTATAATTGTATACTCGTATTTGTTAATCTATAATCTGAGCTGATTTTGCATGATTTCTTTCAAATGCAGTTACATCCTCTTGTTCCAGTTCATCAATTTGATAAGCTTCCAAGTTATTTGATTTTCGCTGGACTCGTGTTTGTTCCATTGACACAACCATATCTTCACGAATACGGAGAAGATTGGTATAATGCTTCTCCCCGTCGATTATGTGAACGAGCGCTAAGAGAACTGCCCCAGAAACCTGGTCAACAATTTGTTATTCTCTCTCAGGTACTTCTAACTTTCCAGCTATTTTTCGAGTTTCATCTTCGCACCCTTATAAGTCAAGTTTTTGTATATAAATAAATTAAAATTCTAAATTTTGATACAGGTACTGATGGATGATATAAACACGGGTTATGAACGCCTTGCTGATTTACAGGTATAGTCCAACCACCCCCTCCCCCCCCCCCCCCCCCCCCCCCCCACCCCCCAATCGATGATTTTCATGGTTGAAAATTTGTCTTGAAAATTATTGGGCAACTTTTGCAGGTGAAGAAGGTGAACGGAGTAGAAGTGGACAACTTGAAACATTTGAGACAACTTGTGGAAGACGGTGGAAACGAGAATGTTAGATTCGATTTGGACGATGAAAGAGTAATTGTTCTGAACTACGATTCGGCAAAAACTGCCACATCTCGTATACTAAAACGCCACAGAATACCTTCTGCCATGTCTGATGACCTTATCGAAGAACAAGACGTTTCGGTTATTGAGGTCGCTTGTTCTAAGTGAGCTTTCCTATTTTTCGGTTCAGTTAATTTATTCCAACATCTGTCCAGATCTCATTTATTTATTTATTTTAAATTATTTATATACGTTTTCGGGGCAGTGTAAATTTTGATCTTGGTGCAAATTCTTAAATATTTGAAAAACATGAACTAATAAATCAAAAAGCGAATATTCCCATTTCAATTCCATATCAAAATAGGACGAATTTGTATTGTGTTGTGTGTAAATTGTATTCAACGATTTAATTTCCATGTTTCTATACATATACAAATAATAAAAACACGTGTGTTTAATATGATTTGAAATATTTAAATTCGATTCAGTAAACCGTTTACAGCAGTTTTTACAGGTGTCGTTTCTTCATGTGTCCGTGTCCTATCGGGAGGTTCTATGCTACGCTGGGTTATTTGTCCTCGTTGATTGTTATGTATGTGTGATTATGTGCAGAACTACGGTTAATAATAACCGGGTGCAGCATATAATTTCCCGTGTCCTACCAGTGTCCAAATGTTATGTGTGTGTGTGTGAGAGAGAGAGAGACTGAGTGCATGGCAAAGAAGTTTGATAACTAAATTAAGACAAGTGATGGGAGAAAGTGAAGGAAGACAAAAACAAAAAAAAAAAAAAGGAAAAAACATTCACCACAGATTCCAACGTTGTTTACGGCCAATGCTTCAAAATTGTAGAGGCCCTTATTCTTCTTCCCCACATATAAAAATGTTTACTCATTCCCACATTCTAAATCACACCTTTCTTTCCATCAAAACAAACAAACAAACAAACATTGTTTCTTTTTAATAAAACATGGGAAAACCAAATCTCTTGCTCCTTGCACTAATTTCAACACTAGTTGTCCTAGTGCAATCCGAGGATCCATACTTGTTCTACACATGGGATGTTAGCTACTCCACCCTCTCACCGCTAGGCGTCCCCCAACAAGTCATCACCATCAACGGCCAATTCCCCGGGCCCCGCATCAACGGCACGTCCAACAACAACGTCATCATCAACGTCTTCAACAACCTCGACGAGCCGTTGCTCTTCACATGGAACGGCATCCAGCAGAGGAAAAACTCCTGGCAAGAGGGCGTGTTGGGCACCAACTGCCCGATCCAGCCCGGAACCAACTTCACGTATAAGTTCCAGGTCAAGGACCAGATCGGCAGCTACTTCTACTACCCCACTACCTCCCTCCACCGCGCCGCGGGGGGCTACGGCCCCCTCACCGTCCACAGCCGCGAACTCATCCCCGTCCCCTTCGACTGGCCGGAGGAGGAGTACATCGTCCTTACGGGTGACTGGTACAGGAAGAGCCACACCGAGTTGAAGCGCCACATGGACAACGGCAAGACCATCGGCCGCACAGACGGCGTCATCATCAACGGCAAACAAGGTAAAGGCGATGGTTCCGACCCCCCCATGTTCACCATGATCCCCGGCAAGACCTACAGATACAGATTCTGCAACGTCGGGATGAAGAACTCCCTCAACGTCAGGATCCAAGGCCATACGATGAAGCTTGTCGAGATCGAAGGGTCTCATACCGTGCAGAACGTGTACGACTCGCTCGACGTCCACATGGGGCAGTGCTACTCCGTCCTGGTCACCGCCGACCAGAAACCTAAAGACTACTACCTCGTGTCGTCAACCAGGTTCACGAAGACTGTCCTGATGACCACGGCCACGATCCGCTACACCGGGAGCAACGAGCCAGCATCGCCTGTGCTCCCGGAGGCACCAACGGGCTGGGCCTGGTCGCTGAACCAGTTCCGGTCCTTCAGGTGGAACCTGACTGCCAGTGCGGCCAGGCCCAACCCGCAGGGCTCGTACCACTACGGGAAGATCAACATCACCCGCACGATCAAGTTCGTGAACACCGCCGGAACTGTCGACAGGAAGCTCAGGTACGCGATCAACGGGCTCTCCCACATGAACACCGACACACCGTTGAAGCTCGCAGAGTACTACGGCATTCAGGACCAAGTGTTCAAGTACGACATCATCACGGACGATCCTCCGGCCGACGTAGGCACCAAGGTCACCATCGCGCCAAACGTGATCACCGGCATCTTCCGGAACTTTGTTGAGATCATATTCGAGAACCACGAGAAGAGCGTTCAATCTTGGCATTTGTCCGGCTACTCTTTCTTCGCAGTCGCGTAAGTACTATACATATCGATATATACACACGCATGCACACGTTAACGTTAACACATTGTCTAACGTTGTTGCTTCCGGAAAAAAAAAAAAAAAAAAAAAAAAACAGGATCGAGCCCGGAACGTGGAGCCCGGAGAAGAGGAAGAACTACAATCTTGTGGATGCAGTGAGCAGACATACAATCCAGGTGTACCCTAAAGGGTGGGCTGCTATTATGACAACATTGGACAATGCAGGAATGTGGAATATGAGGTCACTACTATTGGAGAGGAATTATTTGGGGCAGCAACTTTACGTAAGCGTGCTTTCACCGGCACGATCTCTTCGAGATGAATACAACATGCCTGAAACTCAGCTTCTCTGTGGAAAGGTCAAGAACTTGCCATTCCCAGCACCCTACAGCAGCTGATCCATTTTTTCGTGTTGATTTGAGTGTTTTTCTTTTTCTTTTACGAAGCTGAGATGGAATAATTTTTTTTTGGCTGCTGAAAAAAGGTAAAGTGGTGTTAGAATTACACCAAATAAATTGAAGGGGTTTAAAAGAAAAAAGGAAAAAAAAAAGAGAGAGAGAGAGAGTAGAAGTTATAATTATGTATTGGTTTGGGATAACAACCTTAAATATTGGTTGGCTTGGTTTGTAGGTTTTGTTTTTATATATATTTCATCTTTCTTGGTTGAAATGCCATGTAATTTTCATTTTTAATTTACCATATGAATAAAAATTTAATATTTTTGCTACAACATTTTTTTTCTTTTTGTTCTCTCTCTCTAGTTTCACTCTCTAAGCTAGCTCTGTGGGTTGAGTTTGATCTTCATAGAGATGGCTTTTATATATATGCTGTTATTTGTTTTTTCGCTTTCACAAACCATAGACCACAATCCTGAACCACCATCAGTATCTAATTTGTCTTGCTCGGAAAGGACAAATTACATCTATCCATAAACAACACATTATATACTTACAAACATTTCTTGAACAACTTTCAGACAAATCCAACGACAGTTTCGAAGGTAGAATCAGGGATGTAGCGAAGCGAATGAAGCAGAAGATATTATCGAATATTTGACGAGTTAAAAAAGTCGGCTTTGGCAAAAAGTGTTTAAAAAAGAACGTTGTCCTATTGAGTCAGAGAGTATTGGAAAGGAGAATGCGACAAAAACTCGAGACTCCTCGGGAGGAAATAGCAAAAAACATTGTAAAATCAATCATTGTTACAAAAGATGAACAACTTGAAAAGATACTGTCTTGGAGTTACACTCTCTCTCTCTCTCTTCGGGTTTTCGGGTTTCGGGTTTTCGAGTTTCGGGTTTCGGGTTTTCGGGTTTTCGGGTTTAAGGAGAATGCGACAAAAACTCGAGCCTCCTCGGGAGGAAATAGCAAAAAACATTGTAAAATCAATCATTGTTACAAAAGATGAACAACTTGAAAAGATATTGTCTTGGAGTTACTCTCTATCTCTCTCTCTCACTCTCTCTCTCACTCTCTCTCTATGCAATTTAAGTATTATTCAAAGACGAGCATAAGAAGATAGAAAAGGGGTTTCGAGGATGGGACTAAAAGAAGGTTGATGCCAAGGATAACATAGATTTCCTTAAGCAAACATTCTTTTGCGGCCAAGCAACTCCCACGATCCGGTCGTCTTGAGGTTGTAAAGAGACCAGATCTCGTGATTCCTCACGAGGACAACAAGACGATCCTATGAAACAAAGGCGTTCAAGCCCATCGGATAAACAACAAAGGGAATGTGGGTGCGCATATCGCGAATGGTGTCCAAATCCATCGAAGGTTCAAGACTGATTTTGTACATCAAGGCCCATTCATCGGCAGGTATGGTGGTCGCCCTCTTGTAACCACCACCCCGTTTTCACCTTGTTGGGGGAGCATCCAGAATTTCATGTGTATGTCGAAGTTACAATTGTCGTACCATAAGATATCACCATGGTTTGGGGACGACCTTGTGACAACACCGCACCATGAATCGATAATCAGCTTTGGAAGCATGATCAACTGCAAATGGTTTTGACCGTCGTACGGGTCGTAAACCAGTAGGCTGCAGAACAGTCGGCCGGTCTTCGTAAACCCATGCGTACGTGCAAACCAATGAAAAATACCGTTTGCCACCACTGCAGGGTCACGGAGAAATCTCAATATCCAGCTCGTTAGTTTTGGCCCATTCCCTTGTCAGTTTCCTTTGGGATGATGAGGTACAGTTTCCTTTGGGATGAGGGAGCAGCAGCACGTGTGAAGATTCATTTGTAATTTTCCTTATTTGAGAAAACATTGAACAAAAATGTTAGAGAGAGAAGCTGTGTATGTGTGAGAGAGAGAGAGGGATGAGGAATGAACGGTAGTGAAGAAGATAACAAAGAGGGAATAAAATTAAAAAACAGTTAAGGAGTCCAAGACTCCAAGTTTTAGCCCTTGGCCCAATCCTACGGACTCAATATCCAGCTCGTTGTTATGGCCCGCCAGTTTTGACCCAATCCCTTGTCAGTTTCCTACAGTTTTCTTTGAGATGAGGAGGTTAAGGAGTCCAAGTTTTAGCCCTTGGCCCAATCCTTTGCTTGGACCAATTTCCTACAGTTTCCTTTGGAATAAAAAGGTTAAGAGTCCAAAATTTAGCCCAAATAGAATTAGGCTCAAATTGGTTCAAATATAATATAAATAAGCCTTGTAGAGATTCTTGAAGAATTCTAAGAAACTTTCTCGAAACCTGCTTTGCAGATATATTGTAGGAATTTTTTGGAGTGTTCCAGTGAACAACTCTACCTAATTGCCCTGTCTTCGAAGAGTAAGTGCCCATCAACCTATTCTATACATGCACCATCATTCCAATGGAAACTAGTAACTATCCGAAAAAACAATACATGCATGCATAGCAAATATTAAAATAAATCTTTATTAATAGAATAAATTTATACTTGCAATAATAATTTGCTTGAAGTCGCAAAACTAGAAATAAATTATGACATGAAAATAAATTTTATAAATTTAATGTAAAATAATTAACAAGCAAATTGATAAGATCGCGGTTGGATCAACATAACTCCTCGACTTTAACTATAAATATCAAGTGCATTTTTACCAGGCTACAAAATTGTTTAGGATGAGAATTTTTTGAATAAATAAATAAATAGATAGAAGAAGGGACGAATAAAAACGAGCCTCCTATAAATGCATCAATGGACGGTGGAAGTGCTACGGCAGCAATGCGCTCAATTGCATGGTAAGAAGATCCGCAAGCGCACCACGAACTTCTATCTGAAAAGCGAAACACAGATTTTCTGTAAATGATTTTACCTTTTCATACTAGTACTTAAGCACTTGATGTTTTTCATTTTTCATCTCGTTAAATGTCGATCATAGTGAATCATGCAAATAGAACTTGCAAAAGTCTCTCTCTGACTAGCAGTTTTACCTGGTCACAACAGACGAGTTTTGTAATGGAAGGATACAAATCTCTAAGGCGATTTTTAAAAATCTGGGAGTTCATTTTGCACATGCCTCTTAGCACCTGGAAGAACATAATGAAGCTTAGATATCACTAAAGATGAACAAGAAAGAAAGAAATTGCAGGAAAAATCGAATGGGACATTTTTACGAGTCAAAGTTTCCCATATATATCAAAGAAATGCAGAAATAGGAATAACTAAATTTGACCAGACTTGCCTAATAAGCACTAAACATATAATTTTTTGTATTCTTGAAGTCTCGGCGAGAACAATTTTTCGATGAATGTAATTGTAATAGTATGTGCAAAGTTTTTCTATTCACCCCCACCCCCACACCGTGTCCCCTTCCCCACATAAAAGTGAAAAGAAGGGAAACTGGAAGAACCTATATACGTGTTTTTTGAACTGGGAAACCAGAAATACATACCTTCACAATTATGGGAGACCGAAGTTCTAGAACTCGATGGATATCCATACTAGTTGTCTCTTCCATGTTAGATTGGAATTCAGAAGCCTCTCTCAGCACCCGTTCGCAAAAAGATACAAGCTTTTCTTCAGCTACCCTTTCAAGTTTATCTTCTTTGACTGCTTCCTCTTTATGAATATTAACTTCTGCTGTCGTCTTCTGCAGAATATCCAGATAAACGCAAGTTCCAGACAGCTCCTGGCGTAGAAGATTCAAAGGCAGTCTATCCAGCAAAATATTTTTGTGTTAAAAAAGAATTGCCTCGTGCCAATAAGGCATGATTAAAAAAAAAAGGCACCTGTTTCTCAGTCAAGGAACATATGAGCAAACCTTTCAGCGGGAATTTGATGCATTCGCAATCTGAGATTGGTATATGAATTGTATGAGGAAGCAAATTCCAGGACAGAGAATGAAATTTCCATCATGGTGATTTTTTGTTGTGTATTCAACTTGTCCCAGTATTTCTTCTGCAAGTTCAAAAACAAATGTCAGCTATAAGCATGCTGTAAATATATCCTAACTAAGTAACTGACGTATTGGGTTCCCATTACGTGATAGAAACAAAGATAGAAACCGAAAATCAGATGGTCTAACTGATTCTGAGTACCTGAATACCATCAATTGCACCAATAAGTAACAGCTGGGTTATGCATTTACTCCTAATGCTTCCCAACGCTGGACTATCCACCTCATCTCTGGCATCAGTTTCTGGAATAGCATCAGGAAACTAGAAAACAAACAAAATATATGGTCAAAATTTTCAACACACTTAAGGATCAGAATAATTAGCTAAACAGAGCAGTTTATTAAAGCATTGCCCCAAGAAGCCCCATGTTTCTAGTTCTTAGTATTTCAGATTCATAATTTTACAGATTTAGATTTCAAGCATTCTTGGAATCAATCCGTAACTTGTACCACAAGGAACAAGGAACGAGGGGGGGGGGGGGGGGGGGGGGGGGGGAGCAAATGAATCAGCCAAATAAGACCTTTGGCAGTTACATATTCAGATAACTTTGTAGATTGAAGCAAACCCAAAGGAAAGACCTACTACAAGTGAAACAGCAGAAAAAGAACAAAACTATAGATTCACACCAACCTTGGATGGAGAAACTGACATCAGGACATCAGATGGGAGGCTTTTATTTTTCGAAGTAAAAGTTCTAACAAACAGGTTGTCCTTCATATTTCCCATGATCTTTTGTCCTAATGTCTGGCTGCGTTGAAGTCCTCCACCATCGGTAGCCCTTGTTGTTCTGCTTGATGGTGACGGCGTGCCTACAAGAATCACATGTCACTCTCCAAGGGTTCTGAATAGTCACTTCTTAAATATGTTTGATCATATTCTAGTTACCATTTCGATTTGCAGTGAGTTATTCAAGAACTTGTTATGCACTAACCTTCAGATCCCTCAGTATCAGCTAGCCGCGCCGTTTCTCGACTGTGATCCGGTCCATTCCCATCAGCACTGGTTTTTACGGATGGAATTCCCAGTGGTGAAGGGTTGTCCAAGTCTCGTGAGAATGCTCTATGATTCCTGTTCTCTAAACCCAAATCATTGAGAAGCTCAAAGGGTTGAGTTGTGTAAGAAGCATCTCTGCAAAAAATCAATCAGCAAGGTGTAACTCAATAGCATAACCAATTAAAAAGAGAATGCAACTCGCAACTTTATCACCAAAAATGTGTGCGTGTGTGTGTGTGTGTGTGTGTGTGTGTGTGAGAGAGAGAGAGAGAGGGGGGGGGGTACCTTATACTTTTCAACAAAGTATCCCAGTCGTGGTCACTGAACTGGTGCCCTCCAACTTCAATGAGATGCACTAATGCACCCAAAGATATCGAAACTACTGATTGATCAGTTTTCTTTGCACAATCTAACAGTAAACTCAGTAATGGGGACAGCATAAAACACACATCCTGCATAAACGAACATCAACTATCAGAAAACCATATTACTAGCATGGGTTTCAAATTTAATGTATTAAAGCTGATGGAATTATCAACGTAGTTTCCAGTCGAAATAGAGTCAATAATAAAAGACTGTATTAACCAGTGCAGTACAGAATAGATACAAGAAGGCTGCTGTAGCACAATGTTATCAACCAGTCGTGATACCTTGTAAAAAGTGTTGAAAAGGTTGCATAGCAACTGTAGTGCATGAACACTGCTTTCGCGCAGCCACTCATCCCCGGAAGATATAAAACTATCTTTTCCAGCATGTCTCACTTGGTCAAAGATGGGAAACAGGATTCTTTGGAAAATATACTCCCAAAATGAAGACGAGAATTTGCCACCTCTCTCATTCAACAAATCGAACAAGACCTCAAGTGCACAATTCCTGACTTCCGATCTTTGATCCGAAGTCAGATCAGATAGACCAGCCAGCATAGGGAACAAATATTGCTCAGTCAAATGAAAAGTTTCACCTGCTTTGATATCAAGAGGTTTCAGTGAACCATCTGGAACAAGGCCCTGGACACGAGACGAGAGACAATAAGTCATTGTCTGTACACTTCACTATGACTTGGCAAATGCAGCAACAAAATAGTAATAGATGACTACCACGGCACTTTAGTCAACCACAATTTTTTATCAATGACTGCAGCTTTTTTTTTTTATGTTATATACATCAAAACTTGAATGATAAAGAGATATAAAGCCTAGCTGATAACAGAAGTTTTTAAATAAATGAAGATAACTTTAATAACGGAAACAAACCTCTGCAAGACGATCAGCACATATGCGGATAAGAACAATAGCCTTCAAACTTATGCTGTGCGAACTTTTGTTATTGGCAAATCCGATCAGGCAGTTCACACAATCCATAAAGCAATCCCCAACTACCTGATTGAAGTGCTCCAAGATAGCTGCACCATTCCTCTGTGTTAGACATCAATTTGACAAATCTCACATAATTGTCAACAATATATCACAAGAAAGAAAAAAGAAAATATCGGTTCAGACCTTGTTCCACATTCTCAAAAGCACTTTCAACTATGCGCTCCAGATCATCATCTGCAGCCATGCTGAAAATCATGAAAACACTTCGCCAGCCGGACTTTATATTTCCAACTTTAGATTTTATCATCTGTTGAAATCAAATTGACAACGTCAATATCAAAAAAGTAGTAATGAGATTTAGAAAGACTTGCGTAGTTAAGTTCAACATACTTGAACAGTTGAATCCAGTATAAGCCTTCTTATGGATTCACTTGTGCTGCTTTGCATGAGAATGACAAATGGTCTTAAAATGTCATTCTGGAAAGTGAAGTTTGTAAGTTCAGCATGCTCCAAATATTTCATACCAAGTTGCCGTACAGAGTCTATGGCATACATTGCGACTTTTTCATCTGCATGGCTCCCGGCAACGATGAAATGATTGGCCAAGACGGACCATATTCTAGCCCAAACCTGATATTAAAAGAAAAGGTTACATTTTAGGACCGAAAAACGTTACTGAGAAAGGACAGAACTTTATCAACTGGAGAGATTACCAGGTGTATGCGAGCCATATTGTAATAGCTAATTTCAACAACCTTCTGCAAGCTAAAAGTACGAGGAGGAGTCTGTTTCAATTCCTCTGCTGACACGTTACACAAAGCAGTAAAAAACTCGAGCACTGATTCACTTGGTAATTTGACACTATTTACAAATACTTGTTCAGTTGGTTTTCCCGAGAGCTCTCTCAGAGATTGAAGAATAGCATCTCTGGAGATTTGATTTGATCCTTGCATGACAGTTGCAGTCATTGCTGGCCAGGATACTGTATACTCAAGGCGGGAAATACATTCCAGAATGGCAACCCAAGAGTCCCGAAGGGCATAGATCTCAGTGTCGCATAAATCAAGAAGGGTGCGTAGCGCTTCTACATTTTTTCCACGCATATCTTTAGGTGCATGTAAGTAATTGTACCTGCAATTCAATTTCAGAAGCATCTTTTAAATTAACATTTGGCCAAATAAAGCATCAGTTGTAGCAACTAAGAAAGCAGAGCCGTCAGGCACAGTTAACTAGTATGTGCAAGCTTTTGTTTATTTATCTTGATCACTTAAGAAAGCCAAGAACTCTAAGATCACTTAAAATGAGAAAAGGAAATTGACATACAAGTAATTAGCCGATACATGAACAAGACAAGTTGATAAGGAAAAACGAGAGTTACCTCACCAAAGAAGTCAAAAATGCGTAGCGGATAGTGTCCAATCCTAGAACATGTGTTATGTGTATACCATCCTTGAATCCTTCCATACAAAGACTAATCCTTGCTTGGTTGTCTACGTCACCCATGGTAACAGCAAAAATAGCAAGTAGTGGCCATCCCACAGCTTCAACCATCGGACACACAAGTTCAATCCTGTCTGACGTGTAAAAGGACCCCTTTTTTTCACCTTGACTATTAATTAGAGACTGTATGTGCTTGATAATCGCCTTGTCCTCAGAATTGGAGTCAGTTGAAGAGCTCCTTCTTGGGAGTCCCAGATTGAGAACATTGATGATGTCATCTCTTTCCTCTACTTCAGTAGGATCATTTTTCATTTTTATCTCTTCTTTGACGACGGAATCATAGATCTCTTCCAAGAGTTCTTGAGGAGCAGATTCTTCAGCATTATTTCTAACATTCATATTAATAAACTCACTTTTGGACAGTTTTGGGGACACCTTTGGATTGTGAGCGTCGTAATTAAGCATTAGAATTGCATAAGCAAGCACGTAAGCTGTATCTGCATTCTTGAATAGACCAGGATTATCTGTACAGTAGCTGCAACAAAAGAAAATAATTTCAAAATCTGAACATACTTATTCCAGTCGACTAGCATTAATGAATATCCGATTTTGAGTGGTATCATCATTTTATATCATGTCTACCTATTTGGACACTCTTTTTTCTGGGGATAGTTCACATAAACGCAAATGCAGCAATGTATAAAACGTACCGCTCTGCAAACTTTTCCATTATGCGATCAATCTTCTGAGCTTCCCGTGGAAGTCGAAACCCTTTAAGGAATTCACGAATTGCAATATCAAATTTCATTCCACAGAAGTTCATGGATTCTACATACGCATGCATAACAGCAAGGTTGCTAGGTGAATCTTCTTCCACATTTTTCGACTCATCCAATTCTCTAGGTGGGACTTCTTCAGAAGATACATTTTCCTTGTTCTGCTTTTCAGATTCTCTGTGAGACTTCTCCCAAGTTACTAGTGATTTGAGAACATTCACGAGACCCTAAGAGTCAATGAACATGTGTAAACAAGCCAGTATAAACACGTGCCACGGCATAAAGTTTTCACAAAAACTAAGGTGTTAAAAATATAGTGAAGGCCGGATATACCTGAAGAGATGATGTTTTAAGTGATCCTGTTTGAGACACATTAGAAGACTTTGTATCCATATTTTCAGTACCTTGAGCAACTTTGGACAGTGTGGAAACCTAAAGGAGCATAGATCGTATGAGAATGAAGTTACAACGTAAGTAAAAAAGGAAGCATCTTATTTAACAAAACAGCATATACCATCCTTTCGAAAAGGTTTGGTGCATCAAGATCACAGTCATAGTTTACATAAAGGTCAACAAGCATTTGAGGATCCTTGCTCACTTTCTCCAACATTCTGTGAAAACATTTGTTACAAAAATTTTAATATTGGTGAGCAATATGAGCTGGCAGAGCATAATATTCATCAAGGAAACTGAGTATAAAATTCAAGCAACCTGATGGTGTGCAGTATGGTAACATTGTAATCTAGTTTCAATGAAAACAGCTTACCGAAGAACACTTAGTTTCTGGTTAAGATCTGTTCCATCCAAAGACCTTTGAACAAACACCGGAAAAAGGGCGCCAATTTCAGCCTGGAAAAAGAATTAATTACATTCAACATGAGGAAGAAAATGAATCGAATGTTTCATTTGTTATGAGATTTTTGAAGTTTACTCATACCTTGAGACTTTCCCGAAATCGCAACAAAAGAACTGAGAAAATTCCTGTTGCATACTGCGATGGAATAGAAACAAAACTTTTAAGAATATAACTACGAAAGAGTTTTCCGATATAAAAACTAAGCCAACCATACCTGGAATAAGATATGAGACTGGGACACCGATCCTCGTAATAATGCATATGAAAGGTGAGCTCTGATTGAGTCAATAAATTGAAAATTCTTTGTGAATGAGTCGCCAACGTCTTCCAATAAGCCCTATATTCCACATGGTAAACTGTTTCATGAGTATACTGAAAACATAATCAGCAATGAGCCATTCTGTCTGGCCAGAAACTAATCAGAACACGCAAACGAGTTGTTTAATTTATAAACACTTCCAGCCAATCTACATGTCATTGTCCATCCACGATACGAGTAATAAGACTATGACTAGGTTAATTATATTCTACGCTGAAAGATCGCCGCAGATCCTAAAAGCGGAGAAGTAAAATGAAACTAAATGTGGTTTTCCCATGCACCATGAAATCACATAAAACCTTCCTATATACAGAGGTAGCTCAGAAACTAACATGCAGAAGCTCCAGCGATAGAATACGAGTTTTGTTAGTAAGTTCATCCTTGCCATCCTTCACGCCCATCTGCAAACACATTATATGATTAAACAAGTAGTTTTTCTCAACGAGTTTGAAAGCTAGAATGTAAGGAAAACACCAGAGATACAAACCTTACAGAGCGTATGGAAAAGAAGTAAAGCATCACGTTGTTCAACACTGATGCCCTCTGAACCTATCCCACTGAAATTTAACAATATTAAGAGAGGAGATAGATATTGGGAAAGAAATAGAAACAGTTTATCCCTACACCTCTCCTGTATGGGAGAGTATGTAGAGTGAAGGAATCACACAATATAGAAGTTACATTTCCAAACTATAGAATTCCGATTATTGGTAGTGTGGCCATACCTTCCGACTTTTCCGCTATCTTCGAGATCCACTGCCTTCTGAAGAACAGCCTCTAAACCCTATTAGAAAGAAAAAAGAGTTTTAACCAAAACTGCAGGTATGAATAGGTATACATATCAAACATTTGGTACAGAGTGCTCGATGGAGATAAACGAAAGATAATAATGAGATGGCCATATGTATCGTAGATGCAAACTACCTTTATATCTGAGCCAACAACAAGATTCTGAATTCCTTGAAGAGACACAAGTGATGTATTATGTATCTGTTTCACATATAGTACATCTTCCGAAGTTATTCTTGGACCGTTGCGATCACTGGATGACGCTTCCTCAATCATTGAATTTGACCCATCCTCTGAATGTGCTTCTTTAGGTTCAACAGAATTAGAAGACACCTTAATTTCAAGGAAGTAATTTTTCTGTTATGTAAACCATCTAGGCAGTGTGCAACACGAGAAAGATTCCAGGAAAGAGATTTTGTTGCATACCACATCAGTTTCCATTTGTCTAAAAATGATACTAAGCATTTGGGTTAACATGGCCTTTGATGTTGCTTGGCTTATAGGGCTCTTGCTAAACATTGAAAGATGATATAAGCACTTGATGGTGTATAAATAAAACTGAGCAAGAAAACTTATTGAAGAGTACCTATTGAGAGAAATATTACAGCAAACCCTGATGACTCCCAGCAATGGTTCACCATGTACTGCACAAGATTGACGAAGAATTTACAAATAATCAATTGGATGGTAAAAACCAAACCTAATCAAAAAACTACTCTGAGAGTTAATAAAGTAGTTTGAACTGCAAAGCAAGGTTCTATAGCGGAAGCTATTGGTAGACAGCTAAAATATGTATCGCAATATAAGACTGTAGTACCGTTTACAAAATGAGGTAGACAAAAGAAGCGGAAAGAAAAGAAAAATGAAAGGAAACCATATTCAGGATCATGTTCAATTTGTTTGTAGTATACGGTGAGATAAGATAGGAAAGAAAAATACGACAATGAGGACAATTAGATAGTAATAGAGCCCATAAAAATGACATACCTCGCAACTTTGTCGATGCTATGGAAGTTAGAAGCACTTTTAACACTTGAAGAGTAGTACTGCATTTTATTTCCTCAGGGTTACACTCAGGAAATGAAGAACATGCAAAAAAGCATCAATTTCAGTATGTCAATACATGTACCTATCAGGTGATGAATTATCCACACAACTGCACACCATATTGAGGATGTCTGTCAATAATTTTGAATTTTTACCACCTTCAAGACCAGGATCACCCTCTAGATGATTGTACTCAATGAGTTTCTGCATTGAGGAAAATGAGAAGAAACATGATGTAATCTCTCAATCAGCTCCACCTTATTTGAGATTCATTAAGGAGTTCTAGCTACATTAGACTGTGTATTCATGAGAATGGAGCATAATGTTTATGACTAATTATATGAAATCTCAGCAACAACCAAGTTATGTTCCTTTTGATGTTCGAGAAATGTCGCGGTGTGCAACATAAGATGCCAAAGAGAAAGCAGATAAAGAAAAAGAACAAGCAAATCAAATCCCCAACAAAAATTCAACTTTCATTTAGCACGTTTTAATTTGTAAATACACTAGGTTGCAAGAGAAACTTCCACAAATTAAAACCTATGATCAAAATGAGCACCTACATGAAGACAATCCAATGCAAGTTCCACCACTTTTATGTTCTTCGTTTCAAAGGCAAGCCTGAGCGGATTCAGAACGAGCTCGCCCTCAGCTCCTCCTGAAGGATCAGATTGCATCTCGACTTTTCCAGGTCCAGACTCAGATTCAGATGAACTGCTAAAAGAATGTGTTGCAAACAATTGGAAATAAATGTGAAATGAGACAAGGGGAAAGGACTACTGCTATTAACTCACTTTTGATGAAATAAAATAAACCAGTAATGCGTTTCTTAAGATCTATGGCCAAAAGCCAGGACATTGTCATATAAAAAAGGCGACATAATCGTAGGTCCTGCCGTCTTCCATGCAAATGAAAATTTAGCAGTAGGACAAATTCTCATTTAGCTTCTAACAATTAGTCTGATGTATTTGTAACTTCATCGCAATAGACATCTCAAGTGTTCTAAATGCACATGGTGGACCATAATTTATTGAGAAAAAAAATAGATTTTTGAGTATATTTCATTGAGGACATAGTTTTGCCACTAACCTAACTTCTTCCATTTATTCAGCAATTATTTGATTAGCTTAAATTACATATGTGCACATTCAAGCTCGTGCGCCATGATTTACTCGTCTAATTCTCGTGCACACTTATTCTGATTCTTGCTCGCGTTTTCCCAATTGGACTTATAGGTCCTCTGTGAGTCTGCCAATATTTCCAGACTAACAATACGACTGATGTATTTTGACGAAGATTTGAAGGCATGGACATAAAAACGAGACTTTTGGAATAGCAGTTGCTAGAGAAACAAAACTTAAAAAATCTCACTGTGGTTAGAACACCTTTGATTTGAAGCTGCCGACAAAACTTGTGTAGTCTCACCAGTCTTTGGCTGCTGATTGGAGTCCTTTCCACTATCTGAAACATCACATTGGAAAAATAGATCAAATTTGGAGGTGCCAATTCAGACAAGTGATGAAAACATATAATCTCAAACATCAATATGCCACCAGTCACATAAAACATCAGTAAAAGTGAAAGCCCACGCAATCAGCGTATCATCACGTGCACGCACAAGAAACAAAAATTGCACATACCACAGCTGAGAAAATCAAGCAGAATATAAAACTAAAGTCAAAACTCAAATCAAACACCAGATAGGAATCCCAAATCAAATACTCCGCAAAATAGCACGGATTCAATTCAACAATGGTGAGCAAAAGAAGCAGGGTTTTACACATAAGCGTACCCAAATACGTCTGAATGGCGGACTGGAGAGCACTGTATTTTCTGTTGCCGCATTCTTTGAGCATCGACTCAAATGCCCTCACCACAAATCCACCCGCCGCACCACCCACCATACCTGCTGAACCTTTCTTCACCTCAATTCAATTCAGTTAAATTATACCTGCTCCACAATTTTGAAAAAAAAAAAAAAAAAAAATTGGGTAAATTTCACAGTGTGATCAAATAGGATCAAAAAAACGAAGAACTGAAAACATCCATTGAGGCGATTGGATTGAGATCTTGAGTATTAATGTTCAAAAACGAAGGAAAATTGCCGAAGAAATTGCTGAATTTTACTTGGGGTTTCCCGGAAAAAAAAAATTCTTCCGTGATGGAGAAAGTCAGAGATCTGGGGAAGAATGAGTAGAAAGAGCCCTCTGTTTTTTTTCTTAGACACGGACTGTAGAAACAGAGTCGTTTGTATTTGTACAACGACTTTTTTTATTTATTTTTATCCATCTTAAATTAAACATTAAGGGCAAACGAAATTAACCATTAAGGGCATCGTTTGGTTGCCCAGATATAATTGACCAAGATAAAATTAAATAATTTAATAAAACTCGATTATATTATTGGACCTTCGATGATCCAATAAAAAACATGTCTGTAACGCAAATTATAACATAATACTTTGCGGGTCGACCCGGTCTGTTATTGGGGATGTCAAGCATGAAACAAAGTCCAATTATTTAGTTAATCATAGCTAATTTTTCCAACCAAACGAGGCCCCGTTGTATTAACACATTAACACTGAGGGTGCACCTCAAGACCTTTCTTCAAACCATACCCACTCAACAATAGGTAAAGCTCACCTATCAACGGATTTAGGACCGGCAGCGACGAACAAAGTGACCGAAATATAGTAGAAAAAAGAGAATTCCAAGAGAAAGTATGAAATACTTGATCATTGGTTTGAATTTATACATTTTCGGTATTTATTTTCGGAAGATATCTTCTATTTTTTTTTTAAACGTCTCTTTGGTCATCTCGCCACCTACCATTTTCCCGTTTCTCTCTTTATGCGTTCTGTAGACAAGGACCCTGGATGTGCGAGCTGTCCGTTGGCGGCCCCATACTATTGGGCTCTCTCTACGATTTGGTCCTCGCCATTCCTTGGGCTTACTACTGAACTTTCTTTCGATAATCGAAAAACAATGGTCGAGAAATAGAATAGGAGATAACTCCGATAGACTTGACGAAGTAACAAAATGATTTTTGAAACATCTACTGGAGCAAGTGGAATGAAATGTGTCGCGTTACAACAATGTATATATATTATTTGGGCAAGCGATATATGCTCCTTACTATATTTACTTTATTCAATAAATAATCCAATGTATATATGCACAATTATAACTATGAAACCACAGGGGAGACCTGGTCTTTCTGAATCGGGACTGTTGTAGCCTCCGGAAAGTTCAGCGACGAGTCCACGTTCACAGTCGGAATGTCTAAATTTGGAATTATCGGAGCTCTTCTCCTTGGTGTAACTGTCATCTTCAAACCTTCCGTTGTGTGAATAGTTGCCCCTGTAGTCATTTTCACCTGCATAAATAAACGTTTAAATTTAAGGGATGCTGATATATAATTTACCGAAAATATATAATATTTGGTGAGGGTAAAAACGTCATTTACTCAGTTTGATGATGTGGAGTGCGGAGGCTGGTTAGAGAAATGGAGTTTGTATGGTTTTCAAATACAGTAAGTTGTCACTTTGTTGCTAACTTAGAAGTGAATTTTTCGCACATACTGACGAAAAATATAAACAGAATACTTACAGGAGGTGCTCCGAGGGCTAATTGGAAGTCGAATCTACGAACAAGCATTGTCACCGCTACAATATTCTGCAAACCATGACAAGACAAGAGTAAACTGTCATTTTATGACATTGGACTTTTCAAATTTCAAGACGAGTGGATCGGAATTCTACGATATATACAATTTATACTTGAAGACGACTATTTACGGATCACTCTGAAACCAGAAAATGTCAGCTTAAAACAATTTACCTCAAATGAAGCAAACATATCTCCAATACATTTTCTTGGTCCTCCACCAAAGGGCAAGTAACTGTAACATCGAGTACGTTGAGTTTATCACATTAGCTTAGGAAACATATACGGTATTAGTAGGGAATAAACTCCCATAAAACATTGCTATATAAAAATACGTTGATGTATACTCGATTTTATTCTAGGAGAATAAATGAAGAATGTAAATGAGGGTAGAAAACAAAATTTGATTCTTGTCCTTATCTCAGAGGCGAGCGAGTTGTTTGGTGTTTCAATATTTATTTCTAGGGCACATTGAACAAAATCAAGACAGTCAGAATTCAGACCTGAAATTCTGGTTTGTCTCATTGGGATTTGGACCATCTAAAGGCCATCTTTCGGGATTGAATTTGTCAGCATCTTCCCAATGATTAGGGCTGCGATGAAGATTCCACACAGAGATGAAAATATCTTCACCCCTGTAAAAAAAAGAAGTATATATTAGAAATATTACATTTTTAATCACTATCGAGTAAGCTAACCATTGATCTTCAACATTCAATATTTTTTATGAACAAGGCGCATATACTTAATAGTTAACTTGTTATTCTTGACTTGAACCCATAATTCAACTGGAAAAATCATTCATTCAATGCTAAGAGTGCAGAAATCAAATGTCGTAACAGTCTTGGTGGCAATTTCGAAATTAACCTTTTAATTGGGTACTTTCCAAGTACGTCCTCTTCAAGGGAGCGGCGAATCAAAACAGGTGGTTGCGGATAGAGTCTTAATGACTGTAAAAGTATGTAGATATTATCAAAGTTATTAAAAATATAAATATATAAACTGTAGAGATAGCATCGAGAGAAGTGCAAGTATCGTATGTGCATGCTCACCTCATTAATTACTCTAGTTGTATATTTGAGCTTCTTCATATCTTCAACAGTGGGAATTCTATCACCTAGAACTAAGTCCACCTGTACGGATGTGTAAGAGATGACATTTAAGTAATATGAACATTTAAATAATAATGGTCATACTCAAATGAGAGTTGGAATATCGTTTACGTGCAAAAAACCCGACAAAGAGTATCAAGTATCAACGTACCTCATTTTGAAGCTTGGCCATAACACTAGGATCCTGCAAGTTACAAAAACACAAGATGAAAATGTAGATTTAGAATTGTATGATTACACTGAGGCTATACTGGGAATCAAATAAGAAGAATCGAGAAAAGGAAAATAAACTCTATAGCGTAGTGTAAATTTATACCTTTGTACCCCTATGATACCCAGTTATGTTTTCTCATCTGGACTTAATTAATTTCTATTTATTGCATTACGCTTCTAAGTCAGTACCTGTGAAAGAAGATAGAAGGTCCACGTCAGCAGAGCAGCCGATGTTTCATGTCCAGCTATGAGCAATGTCATTAAATCATCACGGAGTTGCTTGCTCGAGACCTACAAATTACTGCATGCATGAGGAACTTTCGAGCAAATTCATTTTCCATTATATATATATATATATATATATATATATATATATATATATATATATATATATATATATATATATATATGGGTGAATGGCAAAAAGGTCCATCACATGGGACTTAAATGCATTTTGGTCCATAAAAAAAACAGTTATCAATTAAACCCATCCCCATGTCTTTAGTCTAAAATACCCTCCATAATATAATTCTTATCAATTCCATGCTCTAACTTCCTTAATATTACACATTGACCCCGGATTTAAACAAATATATCACATTAACCCCCCAATTTTTTTTTTCAGAAAATAATTTTTTTTTCTGAAATATTTTTTTTCCGGTCAGATTCCGGTGTTGACTTTTTTTTTTTTTCTTGGATTTTTTTTCTTAGAAAAAAATTATTTCAATTAATATTACTGTCTTGGCTACTAAATTATTGTCTCAGACAGTAATACTACTACAGTAATACTACTGTTTGGGACAGTAATATTATGAATATTATTTTCCCGAACAGTAATATTATTAATATTATTGTCTAAAACAGTTAAATTACTGTTGGAGACAGTAATTTAGCAGCCAAGGCAGTAATATTAATTAAAATAATTTTTTTTAAGAAAAAAAAAATTTTAAAAAAAAAGTCGATTAACAGTTAAATTACTGTCTCCGACAGTTAAATAACTACTGGAGACAGTAATTTAGCAACGAATACAGTAATATTAATTAAAAATATTTTTTTTTAAGAATAAAAAAGTCAATTAACAGTTAAGTTACTGTCTCCGACAGTTAAATAACTGCTGGAGACAGTAATTTAGCAACGAATACAGTAATATTAATTAAAAATATTTTTTTTAAGAATAAAAAAGTCAATTAACAGTTAAATTACTGTCTCCGACAATTAAATAACTGCTGGAGACAGTAATTTAGCAACGAATACAGTAATATTAATTAAAATATTTTTGAAAAAAAAAAAAAAGTTAATTAACAATTAAAATACTGTCTCCAACGGTTAAATAACTGCCGGAGACAGTAATTTAGCAACCAAGACAGTAATATTAAGTAAAATATTTTTTTAAGAAAAAACATAATTAAAAAATAAATAAAAAATAAAAAATAAATAAGTCAACGCTGGAGACCCGGCGGTCAACGACAGTTGACCGGCCGGAAAAAAAATATCTGGGAAAAAAAATTTCAATAAAAAAAAAAAAAAAAAAAAAAGTCAATGCCGGAGACCGGCGGCCGACGGTCTCCGGTGATGGCGGGTCAAAATTGGGGTCAAAATTGAAATTATGGTTAAAATTGGTTAATTGATGAAATCGAGCTAAATTGGGATATAAATCATGAAATTGGAGTTGAATTGGGTTTCAATAAATTGGGGGTAATTTTGGTATATATAAAGGGATTTTCCTTATTTGCAAATAAATTTGAATGAGCTGGATTTATTTGAAAAACAAAAAAGTTGGATGTCCCTCTTTTAATTAAGTGCCCTTGTCATGGGCCTATTTGTCATTTGCCATATATATATATATATATATATATATATAGACACACACACGCAGGACTCATAACTGATCTCTTCTTACATCATCACCAGATGCTAATAGGAAATGAAGAATACTAGGATCTTGTTCATTCATGTATTCCTCATGAAACTGCAATTCTTCATCGTCTACTATTTTCTGCACAACAATACCGAGTATAGGTCAAAATTTTGCACTATACCGTAAACTTAATTAAACGAAGTAAGAAAAACAAGATTTACCTTACAAATTGCAATCAGATCATCTAGTGTGTCATTAATCAGCTTGAGAGCTGTGTTAACCTTCTTAAGCTTTGGGGAAATATCCTTCCATATCGGAATCTCCCAAAATGGAATCGGTGCAACACTTCTGTCTTCTGCTTCTCTTAGTACAGTATACACAGCCTGCTCCAGAAAATGTGGTGAGTGACACCTAAGCAGTATTTCATTTAATAACTAAAAAAGTAATTCAGATGAAGTTAATACCTCTACAATTCCAGTGTCTACACTTAAAGAGTCGAAATCATAATTGAAGACAGCTTTACCGATGATATCTAAAGTCAAACGAGAAAAAAGGGACTCCATCTCTACATCTTCACCATCAGCTGCAGCAGCGTCAAGCTTTTTGCACAGTCTATCTGTCGCTTCTCCAAATAGGCCAAACATTGCAGCCACAAACTAAAATAAGCATTATGAACGTATATTAGTTCCATAATAAGAAGCCTCTTCTTTCTTTATTTTTTTCGGTTTCTTTTTTTTTAAGAAAGTGTTGCATCAATCATGGTACTACCTTCTGATGCAGCGCAGGTACTATAGCCCGTCTTCTAACACGCCATATCTCCCCATCAGCAGGTATAAGTCCTTTCCCCATCACAAAATCAAGAATTTCAGCTAAAATGCCCTGGCAGAAAATCAAAGCTATTTTTACAAGTGTTCAAAACTAAATTCATCTTACAGATTGATTCTCGATCATGAAGTTCATTATTACATATATAGCTTATATCTGGTTTTACCTTCGAATAAGATTTTGGATTGTCTTTCAATATATGTTTGGCAATTGAAGGATCCGACACTATCAAGAATGACTGCAACAGAAACCAAATTCTACTCAGCATACCACAGATAAATTTGGGGGATAAATGAGTACAGTAAAGGAACGTAAAATCTAACCTTGGGACCAAACGTTAGCCTAAAAATTCCACCATATGTTAGAAAAAGCTCGTACAAGGGAATGAAAAACGGCTCGTTTGTAATGGCACTGATTGAACCTCTTGCCTCTGGAATCTTTAAATTGTTTGGTCCACCACTAAAATTGAATACGAATCCAAGCACCTCTTCGGGCAAGCCCAATTTTGACAAACCATCTTTCAGTTGTGAACCAAAGCTATTGTTGCCGAGAAACAAAATGATCATAAAGGCGCAAAAGAAATCATTAAGATCGATACATCGCGAAACAATCTTAGTTCCATTTTATAAGCAATATAGAACTGTAGTGTTGTCATCCCAAAATCCAATTATCGCTCTTTCCAAATCTTTTGAAGCACATATAGACAACATTCGAAGAAAATGAATAGCACACGTAGCATTTTCAAAGCAAATTTATCATACTAAATTGAGCTTATTATCAATGAGTTCTATACTCTTGACAATTTCCCCACCCTCATTTGAGCTAGTTTCCGACAAGTTTTCCAAAAGGTACAATCCGATCCACAAAAGCAAAAGTACACCTTTACAAGCACATGCATATAATTGCAAACCAAATTCTACAATATTTCATCTGTGTTCTTCAGTTTCTCTGTTCTAACTTAAATCTATTATGCTCCGGCCCATTTACACACACACACACACACACACACACATAATAAAAATTGGATATACAGATTCTGTACCTAGGCTTTTCAACGGTAAATTCGCCGGAGGCAATACGGGCTGACAGCTCAGCCCTACGTTTCTCTTCTAGAAGCTTCTCCACTTCCTTTACGGCGTCGTCTTTGGGACCTCCTCTACCATTACTCGAGTACGAGCAGCTCACCCCTGCACCACCACAAGTTATAAACCAAAAGATAACACAAAATTTAGAATAATTGAAAAAAAAAACACTATGTGAAATTAGGTGTACAACCGTACTTCATGTATCGTACCATTGGACTTGAAATTAACAGCGGGGGCTAATTTTCTTCTGCAGTCCTTCGATTGAAGGATCGGGGATGAGAATTGAAGAAAGGAAAGGTTGGCAGCCATTGTTGGTTGGTTTAGAGAGAGAAAACCGAGGAGAGAGAAAGATGATAACGTGGGAAGTGTAGTGTCCGTTAGTCCCAGTAGTGTAGGGACAATTTCGTTCAAGTCCAGAAATAATGTACAACATGATTTGCGGAGAGTACAACCTGTGAAACTGTGCGTCGATCTGGTGAAAGTAAAAATTGGAGTGGCAATAATGGTGTCCGGGCCGAACCAGTAACGATCAAAAGAAGGAATCTTTTCCGGTTTGGCGCTATTTAAGACGGAGCAAAGTCATAAAGATACTCCGTTGACAGAGTTTCATTCAATGTATAAATAAATGTTAGATAACTTCATTATGTTAACGACCTAAAATCCTATCGAAGTGCTTGCAATGTCTAAACTGCCCCTCGATGAAAAAAGAAATTAACGAAGAGAAAATCACGGTCACACTCACACCCCTAAGGTAATTTCAAATTACGAAAACTCCCCTCATGTTTGGGTAGTTACAAACATGAGGGGATTTTCGTAAAAAAATACATAGGTGAAGGGAATAGTTGTAACTACACAAACAAGAGGGGAATTTTTGTAATTTGACATTACTTCAAGGAGTTGGCCGTAATTTGCCCAATTAATGAAAAATAATCTTATTATGCATGACCCACCATGAATTATTCTGACGAGATACGTGTATTATTATTATGCATGATTTTTGGATTAAATTAGAGTCTCTGGTATGTTATTTAAGGGTGGAAATATTTGTTTTAATTATTTATATGTGTACATATAATTAAAAAAATAGAAAAATGAAAAAACCCAGGTGGAACCGGTTGAATCGGTGCAACCGCAACCCGAATGCTTATCCGATTTTGTGTCTGGTCCGATTCCGACAATATTGATTTGCATTACAGAAATTCCACACTCGTTCATGAAAATATAAATAATTATAAATTTATAAAATTACTAGTTTGCAAATAGCCAATATATAGACAAGTGAAAACTCAAAAAAGATATATCCATCAAAAAAAATCTCATCATTTTTCTCCGAAATAAATGGTCAAATTGTCAAGAAAAGTCAAGAGCTTTTGCCCATGCATATACATATTACGACATCCTTTTCTTTGTTTTCTTCTGCAAATGATTCTCTTCCCTCAAGATTATATTCTATTACAATCTATCATCAAGAATTTGGGGTCTTCCTTCTCACCACCCTATATATACATATAATCCATGTATATATATTGTAATGCATGCATGCATGATTCTAGTGTTATAATACATATTGGGGGTTGAATTTACATTCACAAAAACATATACATTTGCATTCCCATTGGGATTTTCTTTTTTTCCTTTTTTTTTTATAATTCGAGGAAAGAATTTTCGTTGTTTACAGCCTTTTGAGGTTTTAAGACGGAGATGTAAAAAAAACGCGGAATGGATTCGTGTTGAATATAACATTTTTGAGGTTTTAAGAAAAGCCGAACATTAAAAAAAATAAAAAGGAAAGGATTTATGTGCTTTGTTTTCACCGAAGGAGATTTGTTGTGAAATTTTTGTTCGGTTTACGTTCTAAAAAAGTCGGTATGAGTTGCTTTCCGTGTTTTTCGAGTAGGAAAGCAGACTCTAAGAAAGACGATGTCCCGATAGCTCATGCCAAAGATATTCATGCTTCACCTCCTCCTCCTCTTGGTACGTACGTACGAAACTATTAATACATACCATACGTAGAGTCGTCTTTTTATTACAATTTAATCAAGTTTTCATATCCACATGCATTTTATTATCGTTTTGATTAATTAATGCTTCGCGAAATGACGAGGAAATTGAGTATTTTTTTTAATCTGCAATTAGTACTAAAAAAAACTCGTATGTATATATATATATATATATATATATATATATATATATATATATATATATATATATATATATATATATATATATATATATATATATGAAAGATGATTAATGTTCGTTCGTCTGAACATGTCTCAAATTAATTAATCTGGTAAGAAATTTTTTTACTTTCAAATGGATGGGATATTAAGGACCAGACAATAGAACATGGCATATGAGTATTGAGTTCTTGCATTTATTTTCTTGTTTTTTTTCTATTTTTTTATTTTACCTAATTAATGTCGAAAAAATTATCGAGAAATACGATCGAGTAGCTTCTCATTATTTGTGTTTTTTTTCTTCATGTAGTTAATAACAATAAGAATATTCCGGTAGCTGATGCCGTTAACAACAAGGCAGAAGCTCATTCAGCAGAAAAAGAAGAAGGAAGTAACACAGCTAGAACATTCACTTTCCGAGAACTCGCCTCCGCGACGAAGAATTTCCGTCAAGAATGTTTATTAAGCGAAGGCGGAATCGGTAGAGTTTTCAAAGGAACACTTCAATCAAGTGGCCAGGTAATAACATATTCGAACAACTCCGAAAAATAAATAAAATTCAAATTGTTAATTAAGTTGAGTTTATTGCATTTAACACCCATATATTATATCAAATTGTTAAAAAGCTCCCCATATTATTTTATTGGCAAGAAACCCCTTAAGTAGTCCTTTAAGGGGGTAATTTGCAAAAAACAAATGAATCATAGGGGGGGTTGTGGCAATAAAATAACATGGGGTTTTTTAGTAATTAGAAAAAATACGAGGGTGCTGAATGCAATAAACAAAATTTAAGAATGTATCTTTTAACGTAGTTTTTTTGTCTTCTTTTCAAATAGATTGTGGCTGTTAGGCAACTAGACAGGGGTGCAACACAAGGGAACAGAGAATTTCAGGTCGAAGTTCTAGTGCTGAGTCTTCTTCGCCACCCGAATCTTGTTCGTATGATCGGATATTGTGCCGATGGAGATCAACGGCTATTGGTGTACGAATATTTACCGTCGGGTTCTTTGGGAACCTACTTATTCGGTAACTTTTCTAATACACACCGTCGATTTGAATAAAAACGGGCCGATATTGCATCCATTTTAACTATAGTTCAAGATTGCTATTTTTTTTTATATGTGTAGATATTTTGGGAGATAAAAGACCGTTAGATTGGCCGACGAGAATGCGAATAGCTTCCGGTATTGCTCAAGGGCTCGAGTATTTACACGAGAAGGCGAATCCACCAATCATATACCGGGACTTGAAATCGTCGAATATTTTGCTCGACGAGGTGAAAAATCCGAAACTATCGGAATACGGGCTCGCGAAGCTGATGCAGAGTGGCGGCGGCGGCAATAAGACGAATGTATCCCCGAGGGTGATTTCGGGCTACGGCTATTGTGCACCGGAGTACGAAAGGCACGGCGAACTCACGTTGAAATCGGATGTGTATAGTTTTGGTGTGGTCCTACTCGAACTTATAACGGGCCGTAAGGCTTTCGACTCCGAACGGCCCGCAAACGAGCAAAATTTAGTTAGTTGGGTAAGATTCATGATCACTCATATATAGCGTCGTATATAGAGTTTATTGCATTTACTACCCCTATTTTATACGGAATTGTCAAAAAACTCTACGTGTTATAAATATTAAAAAACTTCCCCTAGGTTGCAATTTTTTTAGCACACAACCCCTAACATGTGTTTATAGGAGTAGTTTGCTGATAAAATTGGACTATATTAGGGTTTTGCATATATAGAGTTATTGCATTCAAACCCCTGTGTTATATGAATTGTTAAAAAACTCCCTGAGTTATAAAATATTAGCATACATACCCTATGATGCGTTTTTTGAGCACATAACCCCCTAAACGATGTTTTTTAGGATGTAGTTTGCTAATAAAATTGGATCATGGGGGAGTTTTGCTAATATTTATAACACGGGGAGTTTTATAACAATTAGAGTAAACACACGGTGCTGAATGCAATCTATTAATCCATCACACACACACAAATATGTTTACTCTAATTGTTTTAAAAAGCAATCGTATTATTAATATTAGCAAAAGAACCCCTGTAATGCAACTTTTTTAGCAAACGACCCCTAAAACCGCACTATTAAGGGGGTCGTGTGATAAAAAAAGGCGTTATAAGGGGGTTTGTGCTAATATTAATGTTTATCTAACTTGCTAAGTTAATGTTTGAAAAATGGTTGAATATAGGCACAATCGTATTTTCATGATCCGAAGAGGTTTTCGGATATGGCGGACCCGCTTCTCAAGAACGAATTCCCGGTGACGAGTTTAAATCAAGCGGTGGGAGTTGCATCCATGTGTCTGCAAGAGGAACCATCCGTTCGGCCATTGATCACCGATCTTGTGGCCGCCCTTAGTTTCCTTGCAACGGCTCCTTCTGAAGCCCCCGTTCCGTCCCGTCTCGTTCCCATGTTGTCCGTGAGGGCGGAAGCGGCAAGTGAATACGGAGACACAAACAATTTTGGCCAATAATACAAAACGACGATATTTAATTTCGGATTATTTGAGAGAAAAGGGTCTAAGAATGTCATCCTAATAGAAAACGGAATTCGATAGTTAAGTCGATGAGGATAGAAAACAGGATCGTGTATCGGGGACAATGAGAATTCCTTAGGACAGGTTTTTTTAAGGAATTGGAAAAACGGGTACTCGAGAAAAGACGAAAAAAATGTCCGGAAGGTTGTGGAAGAGGACTAATGGAAGCTTGAGCAGTTCAATTTAACAATGTAGAAACCAGCTTCATCAGAGCTATTGATGGAATTGATATATATATATATATATATATATATATATATATATATATATATATATATATATATGGATATGATTATGAGATTATTATACCTTTTCACTAAAACATGTCTTGAATCTATTTAATTATCAATCTTAAACTAGATTTCATCTATGTAGCACAAAAACTTTAATTCCTGAACGTTTCGTGTTCGACACTCGAGGACATATGTCGGATACCTCACGAGCCATTTTACAATTTCTCAAAAGCTATAGACATATTTGAATAACAAATATTCAAATATTTTTCTTGCTTCCCTAATTATTTACATGATTAAATGATCAATTATAATTTAATAGTTGAAAGTAAAATATATTTTGAGTATGTCTCTATGAAAATATAAAATAATAATTTATATATAAATAAAAAGCTTATATATGTTTTGCATACTATATTTATAAATGTATCCCTATATTTTTAGTATTTGCACGTTTCCACCAAGACGTCGTATCCCTATGTTTGGGACATGCCGTTTCCAAGCTGTTCGTTTCCCCAGTTCCCTGTATCGTCCGTCGTTTCTATGTTGGCGCTACATAAGATTTCAGACATAAATCAGATAAATATTACACAGAATCTAGTCTAATATTTGGGGGCATCGTGCAATTATTTAAGTTTAGGGGTAAAGTGTAAAACGAGTCAAAGTTCGGGGACAAAATCCGAAATTCAAAGTCAAAAAGAGGCAATTCACAAATCAACGCACTGCAAAAAAAAAAAAAAAAAAAAAAAAAATCCATTCAACATTTCTCGAGCAACCTTGGTCAGAAACATCGCGGAGGAGAGATCAAGTATTGACGAAGACACCACTGGTAAGAACGCGTGACTTCTCCTTCCCAATTTCACAATTGTTCATCTGTTAAAACCGTCTCAGAAATTTAAAGTTTTCCCCTTTTTTATAATTTTTTTTTACGTAGCTAAAATGGCAGATAATTGATTAGGTTTTTGTTTTCCGTAGCTAAGAGCAAGAAAGAAATCGGTGTATGAATGAGAAATCCGCCCACCCTTGTATCGCTCGCGATCGATTCTGCACTGAACAACTTCGCCAGTATATACGATCTCTCCTTTCTGCCTGAACACATTCTTCTCGAGCTACTTGCGGTATGTATGTATACTTTCTACATTAACAGTGTTAGCATATCACCGTAGATTTACAGATGATTACACACATAAATACTGTGTAAAGTGTGTATGATATATTATACTATATACACGGACACCGGTTGTCGTTTGTCGGTTGGTTATTACATGGTCAAGTTCGACGGGTGTAGGATGGAATGTGATAAACCCTAATCATCCCCGGAGAAGAGGGAAAACATATATGAGTATGTGATAATGGATTTTGTGTACACTTTTTGGTTATTTGGACATGGGTTTGTCTTTAATTTCGTCAACAATTCGATTCCGTGTTTCTTGATTTGCTTCATTGGAGGGGGTAAGGGGTTTCTGATTATTTGTGCTTTTGTTTCTCTCTCTCTTTTTTACTATGTGTGTGTGTTTGTGATGGCAGATTAGTATTTCCGATTTGACATGTTTGTTGAAAATGCTGGATTTTGTGTACACTTTTTTGGTTATTTCGACATGGGTTTGTCTTAAATTTATCAACGATTCGATTCCGTGTTCTTGATTTGTCTTCGTTGGAGGGGGGTAAAGGGTTTCTGATTATTTGTGGTTTTGTTTTTCTCTCTTTTTTTTTTTACTATGTGTGTGTTTGTGATGACAGATTTAGTATTTCAGATTCGACATGTTTGTCGAAAACGCTGGATTTTGTTTATTATCTTGAAGTAGTGAGCTGCTTTAGTAGTTTAAGGATAATTCTCGATTCTCTCTTTTTTCGTTTTCGTCGCTGTTGCAGTTTGTAGAAGATAAAAAAAATTAACTAGTTGGTGTTGGAAAAGTAGTCACTTTATCGAATCTTCCAAAGTCCAGAATGTTAGTTAATACTAGAAAAATTATCGGAATACTTTATTGGATAATAACGTTGTTATTTCTTGGAAACTGAATTTCTTAAAATAATTTCTTCATGTGCAATTTATTTTTCTTGATTGGCAGAGAACGTTGAAAGCTGGGAAATTGAACGAGAAGATTTTGAATTTGTTTGTGGCAACTGACAAAGAAGAAATTCTTTCGTTCATCGAGTCTCTCAATATCCAGCATATTATGCTTCCTGTTCTTCCTACTCGTAAGTTATCTCTTTCGCCGTCGTTTTTGTGCTGCACGAGTATGATTCTTGTTTCTATTTTCTCACTTCCAGATTTTTCTCAGGATGCTCCGATAAATATTAATGCACGTTTTGCACGAAACGAGAGAGGGCTTCTATAAATGAGTGCTCTTCTCAAGAGAACAAAGCTGCTCTTATTTTTTTCGATTGCTTATTTCGAAATAATGTCTCGACTAAGCATCGAATATGATGAGGTGGGCATTTGTTATATAGTTTGTGAATAAGAAGAGTATCCGGAAATGAATATGAACAATGTAGAAGGCCGGAATCATTTGGTAGATGTCGATATTTTTTTATTTTCCTTTTTTGCCCCCTCTGTTATTTGTTTCTATATTCATCTGTAGGGGTATTTGCACTCGGCTCCCCTGTGAAATGTCTAATTGTCAAAAAACCCCCTCTGATAAAAAAATTAGCAAATACCCCCCTATGAAAGGAAGTCAATGACAATAAGGACCCTACGAGCGAATCGTGGGATACACTCGCGGTTCATGCAGCTGGGCGTGCGTTTTAGGACATTTTAGGACAAATTAAAGTTTTCTAAATTATCAATTCAGTCCCTCATATTTTATGAAATACCCTCTTCTTCACTACACCTAAAACCACCACTATAATGTCAAACCCCAGCTCTCCCATGGCCCATCTCCGCTTCGCAGCCCCCTACCACTTCTTCTATCGTCTAGGACTGCCCCTTCCACTATATCCCCGTTCACCTCACCATAACTCTCGACAATACCCTATCACCGCCCGTAAATGCCACCACAAGAACAATGAGCCTCTCTTCGGGCAAACCAACACAATTTGGGCAATTACGAGACTTATCCCAAAAATTAAGTGCTCTGCCATTACAACCATGAGCCAAGAAGAGAACCGCCTTAGGCAAGTCTGGTATCTGCCATATCAAATCAGTCCCATTTCTTAATTCTACCGTCGGATTTAACTGAACCAAAGAGTCGAAGCTGTTCCATTTTTGGTTCTCGAGATCAGACATCAATCTCGATCGGTCGTCGTTCTTTCCGAATAAAAGCACCAATGCCACCATTATCAATATCAGAAGCGTAAATAAAGCTGGGAACCTGATATTTCTTGCACTCCTAGACTGCTTGAGTAATCTTTTTCCGCGTCCAAACATGGCTGAAGAAAATCGTAAAATGAATCGTGTTTAACCAAATTCCTTCACAACACCTGAGAATCCAAATTCCCAATAGATGGACACAAATCCGAACAAATCGAAGCAAAACTCGCCTCAATATCCTCCGGCGAAGGGCTTCGGAGATATTTAAATTGGATTTTTTAATTTTTATTTTTTGCCGACTTCTCAAGGAGAAATCAAAATCGACGCCGTCACGACGTGATACCGTTGGTGTAGTCGCCCCGGCGCATTGTTGACAGGTAGGAAGAGTTGGGGCAGGTGGGGTTGGGGGATGGATGTGGTGGTGCTTTGTCTGGTAAAGAATTTTAGGGGGAGGGGGGGCTTACGGGAAGAAGATGGTAGCTGACAAAGTTGAAGGGCTCTGGGGTAAGGTGTCGAGGAGAGGAATTTGAACGAGGGGTGGGCGGCGGTGATTCGAGACGGCGGCAGTGTAGAGGGAGAGAAATTTGAAGGAGTGGGTGGGTGTCGGAGGGCCAGACGGCGGCGGTGCTGACGGAAATGGGGAAGAAGGTGTAAACTTTGGAAATTACAATTTGGTCCTCTAAATTTAGGTTATTTATAATTAAATTAGTTTGATTTTTTTTTCTTTTTTGCTTTATTTTTTATTCAGGGCAATTCTGTCATTTCACGTAAGTCAACGAGCCAGTGCACACAAAGGGGCGGTGGGCTGACTAAAACACAACATAGGGGGTTATATGCTAATTTTTTTTTCCGGGGGAGTTTTTTGCTTCCGAGAAATAACACAGGGGGGTCTATGCAATTAACTCTTCATCTGTATGTAGTGGTGTGTGCATGTATATTACATGTGGGGATTTATATACATACATGTGTGTATAGTTCATTATTAAGCTAATCTTTGATCTTCTATTAATTCCTTTTTACTAGTAATGCATAGCATTTTGACATTGCTAACCACATGAATGATTTATTAGCTCGACTCATACAACAAGAAACCCTAAATAATATTAGGGCAAATTACGGCCACCCATTGAGGAGTTAAATTACGAAAAAACCCTCTTGTTTGCGTAATTACAACCACCCCTCATCTATGTATTTCCTTACACGTTCACCCTTACGTTGTCAAATTTACATAGGAGTGTTCATTCTGTCGCTAAACCGACCGAACAAAAATTTGGTACATGCCGATTACCGAATCGGTAATTCAGTTCGATATTCAGTTTTTTATTTTTATATATATAAATTTTTATATGAAATATTAGTATTTAAACTAAAATTAATTAAAAAAGAAAACATATTTTTAATAAAAAATCGATAATTCAGTTATTAACCGAACCGCACAATAAAACGGTATGAAAATTTGGCTAAACATCTTAAATTTACCAATTTACCAACTGAAAGGGTTTTTTCGTAAGACAATACACAATTGATGGGTGATTATAATTATGCAAACAAGAGGGTATTTTTTATAATTTGATCTTACCTCATGGGTGGTGGTTGTAATTTGCCCATAATATTATTTAGTTGAAAGAATTTATCTCATTTATTTAAATAATTATCCGTTGTTATTTCCACGTGGTTTTCCAAGTTTATGAGTTTTGCCGTTTCCTAGAAGCTAAAAAGACTCATATTTCTCTTCCGTCGGAGTTTCCGCCCCCACCTCTCCGGCCTCTGCGAGTCATGAAACCCCCCGGCGGCCTACTCGCAACCGTGTCTCCGCCTAATTTTGTCCCAAAACCTGCCGCCTTTCCTGCAAGCTTGCACTTCGTCGTTTTCAGCCCTACGGCCATGCTCAAACCACTAACGCGACGCCGTTTCCGCCTCGGAGTATCGTGCTCATCGGGAATTTCGAATGATTCGGTTCAGTTTTCTTCTAGAAACGTCGACGTATTATCCGATTCGCAGCGGGGTAATCAATTGTTGAATTTTGAAGTGAGAAGCCCTTCTATTCCAGCTAGTATAATTTCGGCCGCCCCCAAATTGAGCTTGAGCGATCAAGCTTTCCTGCTCCTCGCCTTCATTGGTTGCACGGTACTTTAATTTTCCTCTTTCCCTTTTTTGTAATTAGTGAATTTGTTTTTCCAGTTTGTACTTATTTTCTCTCTCTAATGGATTCAGATCAGAATTTGATTTTCTCTTTCCAATTTTGATTCGTGATATGCAGACTTCTGTTGCATTCGTTAGCCTTGTTGCTGCAGCTGTGCCAACACTATTTGTAAGTATATTTTCCGTCTCAATCTCGTTGTACATGGGAAAAAAGAAATTGAAGGTTTTTCGAGAAACTGGAAGGCGAAATAACAAAAAGTTTGCCTATAGAGAAAGAATTTCCAAAGAATGAGAAAAAAATGAACCAAAGAGATGCTGTTTTGTTTACTATGTTTATGGTCTAGGCGAACTCATTTCATGAATACGTTTGTATTGTTTATGTTGTAGGCAATGCGAAGGGCAGCAATATCCCTTGCAAAATTAGCCGATACTGCTCGTGAAGAGCTCCCTAGTACAATGGCTGCAATCAGGCTCTCTGGCATGGAAATCAGTGATCTAACACTCGAATTGAATGACTTGAGGTATTTCTTCTTTTTTCGCCCCATTTTTCACGCCTTTCTTAACTGTTTTAAGCAATACTCCTTTTCAAGAGCTGGAGCATATCAATTTGACTAGAATTGAAAAAAAAAAAGGGAAAACCAAACTGCTTCCTAAAATGGTTTTAGAGGTTTAGATGCCTAATGTACTTCTAATTGTACCAAGAACTGCTTCGTAACATAATTTGAATAGTACCGGTTGTTATTAAATGTTTACTTGTTTGCAAAATATGGCTGAATTACTTGTTACACCCCTTGAAAAATAGTCTAGTTGACTGATCATTTATCATAGTTTCTGAAACAGAGGAATATGTCATTTAAGCCATTTATACCATTTGCAAAACTAGTCAGGTTTTTACTCATTAACAACCAATAGAGCTGTTCAGTTACTTGGTTAAGAGAACATACGGCAAGTCTCTGGATTTAGATTTGTGGGTTCGGTGTAAGATCTCTGTAATCTCCAGATTTCCCAGATGAGTGACATGAGTCAGTTAGCCTCTCCACTAGTTAATCTATGTTGGTTTTGGGGTAGTCATTAACATGTGTATCTCTTAAGCTGGAAAATGTAATAAAGACTAAGCGTACACTACTTGAAGCTCGAAATCTCTCATTTTTTCCTCATTAGTAATTAAAAACTATAATCTTGATACATCTCGAAATAAATATGTTCTTTTCATCTGGTTCTCAGCCAAGAAATAGCAGACGGAGTCAACAAATCTTCTCAAGCGGTGCAAGCAGCAGAAGCTGGAATCCGACAAATAGGTTCAGTTGCTCGCGAACAGACAATGTGTAAGACGTTCGTTCCTCTTTTTGCCTGGTTTTTATTTAGTATCTTTTTCACGAACTGGATTGTAATAATTGGATATTTTTTTGTGTAAAAAGCCATGATTCAGGAAAGGGCTAGCCTGCCAATCATCTCCCTACAACCAGTGGTTGTGGGGGCCGCAAAGAAGACTTCTCGTGCCGTCGGTCAAGCCACCAAGACTTTACTGAATATGATCTCGCGAGGTGAGCATAACTCAGCAGATGAAGATGGTGATTCCATGGATAGGATTGAAAGTTAGGAAGTTCGATCGGAAAGGTAAATTTTACAAGCTGAGTCAATATACGTGATAGAATGTTGCTCAATTTGGTCGAAAAGCCAGCAGGTCATGCTTGTGAGTTCTCATCCATATACGAAAACAATGGAAACGAGGACTTATTCTGTCATCTTCTCATGTGTATATATATGCCATTATCTTTTTCCACAACAGAGAAAAATATATGATCCAAGTGAAACTTTTAGTCTCGATTTAATTTACTGTAACTTTTGTGAACTTAGTGTCGGATGTTTTGAGACAGAGTGAAAACCCATGAGATCAAAAGACAGAGAAAGATGTCTTTGTAGCATATAGGCAAGCTCAATTGAGTAATGGAGACAGAATTGGCCTGCTCGAAAATGTACTGGATGATTTCATTAAATTAACTTTTTTTTCTTCTTTTAAATGACCAAGTAAAATTTCACTCCATAAATCATAAACATTTAAATTGTTCTTTTGTTTAATCTTGATGGTTGAATGTATTCTCTTTTTATTTGGTCTGATATGACATTTTCTTTTATTCTCTTTTTCCTATTCTTTAAATTACAAGTAATCTATAGCACTAAAGTATTTCTTATATCATACATCATTTGTACATTTCGATCTTCTCTATTATTTTGTATGAAACATCTCAAGTAGGTCCAAAGGAGTTCTCAAAAAGGATTGAGAAACATCCAATGTATTATTGTATTACACACTCATCCTTTCAGGTGATTTTGACGGTGATGCGCCGAATAAGCTCTTCTCCTTCCTTGCTTTCTGCAAGCGGAAAACCCCAAACCGTAAATCATTAGTAAAATCGAATTTCTAATCAAACATGTATTATGTACGTGTGTGTGTATATATGTATTAACTTGAGTAGTAAACTAACCATCTCCAGCCGTGTGTTTTTCAAAGCCTTGTCCAGCTCTTCGAAAACCAAATCTATGGTGGGACGGCCTGTACTTGAACTTGCTACGCAGAGCACCGCTATTTGCAATATGGACTCAAAATCTACGTCCACAATGTTTCCTTTCATCTTCGGGTCTTGAAAATCCGTCAGAGGCCGTTTTCCCATGTTCACATCCTTTGCCTGCATTGTTTTCTCAAGATTCAATACACCATCAACTAGGTGAGTGTCTCTCTGTGTGTGTGTATTTTTGCATGTATCTATGTATGTGGAGGGCCAACTATACTAAACTGCTCAGAAAAAAAAAAAAAAACGGTGTAGGGGGGCCATAGCCCCCCATCACCCTATGCATACTCCAACTGTGTTTGTTTGTGCATTAACCATCAACTAGGTGCTCCATGTGTGCGTCTTTTTGTGCGTATTTATGTCTCTGCCGACAATACTATACTATTAGAAAAAATGGCGTTCGTGTGTATGGGGTTAGGGGGGTACGGTGTACCTTTCTTGTGAGCTGGTCTCTGGCATCTAGGTCAAGTTCAATGACTCTTTGTCCGGACAGAAGTTGCAGAATGACAATTCCGAAACTGTAAATATCACTAGCACTCGTAAGTTTTGCATTGCTCATATACTCTGGATCCATATAACCTATTGTCCCCCGAACATCTGTATACACTTTGCTCTCTTCCATACCCAACATTCTCATCAGTCCAAAATCTGAAAGCTTTGGGTCCATATTTTGAGCCAATAGAATATTCGTCAGCTACAAAACACACAAAGAACCAAAAAAAAAAAAAAAAAAAAAGAAAAAATGTCAAAATTCACCGATAATACGTAGTTTGTTAGATGAGGTTGTCTCTTATATAGACATGTATGTATATATATATATGCACCTTAATATCTCGATGAACGATGCATCCGTTTACGTGATTATGGAGATACTTGAGGGCAAATGCACAGTCCCTCAGTATTTTCACCCTCGACTCCCATGTTAGAACTTTGTCGTTCACTGTACATGAAAACATAGATAGATGTGTGATTCCGAAAACAAGCATACTTTTTTTTTATAAAGAAAAAAAAGAAAAGGGAAAAACATACTTAAGAGATGTTGAGCTAGATTTCCATTAGAGCAATACTCGTAGACTAAATACTGTTCCCCATCTTCAATACAGCATCCGAATAGACAGACAAGATTCGGATGTCTAACTCTGGAAAGACCTTCGATTTCTCTAGTGAAAGAATCGGAGGTGTTACTCTTGTATATTTGCTTGATTGCCACTAGCTGTCCGCTAGGAAGAACGCCCCTGTAAACTCGGCCCGCACTGCCTCTCCCTAGGTACTTCTTTTCGTTGTTGTAGTTTATTGCATTCTCGATTTCTGCTAACGAGAATCTGTAGAGCCCAGAGAATCTAGCTGCGATGTTTTTGTACTTGAGGGGTTTCTTGCCTTCCTTTTGATTCTTCGTCACATATTTTATCAGGGCTATGATTGCGGTTAGCGCGATTATCACTAGGACTACTGCTAGTAAAGCTTCGGCCAAACCATCTGAATATTATCAAAACAGAAAAAAACACAAAAAGAAATAGTTAAAAAGTTGTGTTTGTCAATTTCAACTAGGGGTGGAAATCGGACGGATCAGGCCGGAATCAACACTTTCGGAAGTGAATAACAAATTCCATTTCCGCTAAAAAGAAAATTCAGAAATTGAAATGAAAAAAACTCTTTTTAAAATCGCAAAATTTCGGATAAGAATTGGTAGAATTTGGAAATTTCTAAAATTTTGTCATCTATAATATAAAATACACAATAATGTAGATACTATAAATATAATTTCCAGAAATCAATCGATCAGATATCGGAATCTAATATGTGTTCCAATTCCATTAAAAAATCAGAATGAGAAATGGTATTCCAAAATCGGTAGTATTTGGATAAGAATCAATTGAATTCGTAAATTCCCGCTCCAATTTCCACTCCTAATTTCATCACTACTCGAAAAATAACAGATTCCTATATAGAACAGAAAAATACTAGACAAGTAGATAAATGAAGTTGTACTTACAGGTAAGTTTGATGTAGTATACCTTTTCTGCAAATTAGTCAATATCATCATATCAGTAATTTAGCAATATAAAACCCACACACAACTATGTGTAAAAAATGAATTAGAAAAAAAAAAAAAAAAATCCCACCTGAAACAGCCAAAGCAGGCAAACACCTATCAAAATCATCAATCCCAGATGAATAAGCACTCCCATTCAATATTTTCGCAGCTATAACCGACACAACAAGACCGACAAGACAAATAGCTTTCTCCGTATCATTTCCCAAAACACCGAACTCCTTCAACACACTATCCAACGTCTCCGACATTGTAAGAATGCAATTCCCACAAGCATCGTCGAACGAAGAAGAACCAAAGCCAGAACAACGATCAACGACTTTTCTATCGATATTCGAAATCTGAAGAGTCGAGCATTTGCTACTTCCGTAGAAGAATTTCCCGAGTCCGCAGTTTTGAGCTGACGTGCCGGGCTGGATCGGGAATGGTCCGATGCAGTGGTTCCATTGACTTTGGTCAACGAAGATGTTTCCGGTTGGGTTGTTGTGCGCTTCGAGAGCTAAGGCGTGGGAATAAACGAGGAGGGTGTTTTGGCAGCAGCTCGTTTTCGGGAAGGTGTTGTTGTTCCAGTCTTTGAGGTTTTCTTTGGTGTTATTGCATCCACCTATTGGTTTGTATGGATATGAAGTGAAGTTTAACCTGCAATCTGCAAATGCGTTTTCATCGGACAATCAAACGCGTAATTATTACATCCTTAAAAACGTCATACTAAAAGAATAACAACGTAAAAGCTGCGGAATCGAAATCGAAAACTATGTAAAACCTGATGGATCATATGACGAGACTTGAAGAGAAAGAAGAGTTATCAAGAGCAAATATGGAAGCATAAACTTTATGCATACTACTTCCATCTCTCTCTCTCTCTCTAAGAACCTGATCAGCACTAATTTCTCTTTATAGGGCTATCTATTTTCTGATCATTAGAATCGAATAAAAAAATTGGATATTCTTGTATATTCATAATTTAATTGCTTAGTTTATAGAGCCTTGTTTTCGATGCATGCATAGTAGAGTCTCACTGTACGAAGGTTGGCAAAATAGAGGTCATCTCGCAACTTATTGCAAATGTTTTTTTTTATATTACTAGCAAAATATAAAAATATTTTTATTTTCTTGAAATCTCCGCCAATTGATTTTTCTTGGCATTTATATATAGTTTAAATAAAAAAAAAATCAAGAAATAATTTTTAATTTAATTTATAGCCATCAAATTCAAGAGGGAAAAGACAATATAAAATACTTAAAGCTATTATTTTCTAGAAGCACATATTTTCTAATTAATGATTATTTTCTTGTTACTAGTTGTAACACAGTACGGCGTCGTTTTGCCAAAATCATTGCAGGGCTCAGAATCACAAAAACATCTTATCCAACTTCACAAGCTTTCAACTCCACACGTCACACCGTTTTATCTCCACATTTATAATCCTCCTCTCTCTCTCTCTCTCTCTCTCTCTCCCTCTCACTACTTTCTCTCTCTACATTCTGATGCATTCCCCTAAAATGTACCATACCGACATCCTTGTTTCACAACTCAAAGGTTAGTGGCTTAGCTTGTACTTCTTTAGTGTGTGTGTGTGTGTTTCTTTCATCCTATATATTAACATTGCATCCTTTATATATTATCACATTCTCTGTTCTTGGTGGCTTTCATTCGTTTGTTCTTGATAATTGAAGAGGAGAGTTGAAAATTCTGTTTTGGGGTTTTATTTATTTATTTATTTATATTAATTTTAATGTCAGATAAATGATAAAGATGAAGCTTGTTAGATGTGTATTTCAAGAATTGGGAATGAGAAACAAAAATTCATTTGAGCAAGAATTTATTGGAATAATTTAGTTTTAGCTAAAGTGCTTAGTCTAATATAAGTATAATAAGGCCTCGTTTGGTTGCAGAGATATGATTAGTTAAGATAAGATTAGATAATCTATTGAAAATCCAATAATTTTATCGGGTCCCACGACGTCCAACAAAAAAGATATCTAAAATGCAAGATAAGACATGATAACATACTATTTCCGGGTCGACCAGGAAAGTTATTGTGTTTACCAAACGTCAAACAAGGTCCAATTATTTCATTAATCGTGACTAATCTCCCCAACCAAACGAGGCCTAAGAATATAGCATAGCATTCGACGCATGCATATGTTGCCTATTGAGTAGATACTGGATTTTATTTTGTAGAAATCTACTATCGTTTCGACTGACCGGAACTTATTACGCATCGTATCTTGAAGTAGTTATTGCTTGATGTATTAGATCTGACGTGGCAACGTTACATTCAGGTTGCATTTGGCAGTCAACAGCAGAATAAGAATAAAACATGGCTGTATTGTTATACTCGGGGTTACTTTCCAACGGTGAAAGCATTCTCTTACATTGTAAATCAAGATTCTCTCGTGGTGAAAGCCACAAATCGAGTTGTAATGGGAATCTAACAGTGCGAATGGGTTCCGATAAATGGAACTTCCGATACTTGAAATTACTTAAAACCCCTCAGTTCTCTAAAGTGTTCGGCCCGAGATTTTCAAATATCTTCTCTTCAGAGACAACTAAAACTCCTTCGAGCGATGGTCTTAACACAATTATAGCTGAGGTGACTTCACATTTTTAGCCTCAATTTTTTTTATTTCGTTTTGTTATTTCTTTTTTTAATAGAAACTCTTTTTTGTAGGTGAAAAAGAAATTAGATTTTCAAGAAGTGCCGAGTTTCGATTCGTGGAAGAAATGGAGCTATGTCAACGGTGCTGCGATTTTACTGGCATTAGCATTGATGTTCGTTCCTACAGCTGATGCCGTAGATGCTCTAAAAACTTGTACTTGCTTACTCAAAGAATGCAGGTATTTCAATTTAAACCGAATATTTTGTATAATTTAAATAATCGTTTTTACAATATTCACACAAATGTAACACTACGCAGATTGGAACTCGCCAAGTGCATTGCAAATCCATCGTGCGCGGCCAATGTCGCATGTCTTCAGACATGCAATAACAGGCCCGACGAGACCGAATGCCAGGTCAGCATCCCCTATTTTTTTTTTTTTTTTTTTTTTTTTTTTACATAATGTAATATCATTGTGAATCTAACGAAAATAATATTATTATTATCACAGATAAAGTGTGGGGACCTATTTGCAAATAGCGTTGTGGATGAATTCAACGACTGTGCCGTGTCTCGAAAGAAATGCGTGCCGCGAAAATCCGATGTGGGAGAATTTCCAGCACCCGATCCAGCTCTTCTAGTGCCGAAATTCAACATAAATGATTTTACCGGGAAGTGGTTTATTACGAGTGGTTTAAATCCTACTTTTGACACCTTCGACTGTCAACTTCACGATTTCCACACGGAATCGAACAGACTTGTCGGGAACTTGTCTTGGAGGATAAAGACACCGGATACTGGCTTTTTCACTCGAACGGCTGTGCAGAAATTCGTGCAAGATCCGAAATACCCGGGAATATTATACAATCATGATAATCCGTTTCTTAACTACCAAGATGACTGGTATGTACATACATATTTTCTTAGCTTTCACTTAATTTCGATTATATGATCATGGCTAATATCACCATTTCCGGAGTGATCGGATTAGAATTAGAACTTTCGGAAAAAAATAATCCAGTTTTTCTCGGAAATGAAAAGTTAATTCCGATTCGGTTCCACAAAAAATCGGAAAAATCAGGAATTGTTGGAATGGAAAAACTTGTTAAAAAACCGGAAATTTTCGGATCAGAATTGGCCGAATTCGGAATTTCCAAATTTTTTAGCCACCTATGGTATAGAATACATAATAATATTGATTTAAGTATAATGTTTGGAAAAAAAATCAGAATTTCGGAAACTAAAATCGAAACAAAATCTAATATGTATTCCAATTCCGTTCCAAAAAATCGTAACAATCGAAAAATTCGCAACTTCAATTTTGGAATTCCGAAATGAAAAATCTCATTCCATAATCGGAATATCCGGATTGGAATATGCGGAATTCTGTTCCAATTTCCGTCACTAACTATTATTGTCGGCCCCCCTATTTTTTGTTAATGTACATTTTGCCCCTCGATCATGAAATTCTGGCTCATATAAGACCAAATCAACGATAAATTGCATGATGAACCTCTTTAAATCATTCGAAATTACTTTTTTGATATTTCAAATAAAATTTTGAGCAGGTATATTCTTTCATCCAAGATAGAAAACCAACCGGACGACTATATATTCGTATACTACCGAGGCAGAAACGACGCATGGGATGGATACGGCGGCTCAGTAATCTACACAAGAAGTGCCGTTTTGCCAGAAAGCATAATACCCGAATTACAACTTGCCGCCAAAAAAGTCGGCCGCGATTTCAGCACATTCACAAGGACAAACAACACTTGTGGTCCCGAGCCACCATTGGTCGAAAGATTGGAGAAGACTGTTGAGGAAGGAGAAGAGATACTCGTGAAAGAAGTCGAAGAGATCGAACTAGAAGTGGAGAAAGTGAAGAACACCGAAATCTCGTTGTTCCAGAAGCTGGCCGAAGGGTTTCAAGAACTGATTAAAGATAAAGATTATTTTCTCGAGGAGCTGAGTAAAGAGGAAATGGATATTTTGAGTGAGCTGAAAATGGAGGCGAAAGAGGTAGAACAGCTTTTCGGTAGAGCTATACCATTGAGAAAACTACGATGATTTTTTTTTTTAAGTGATATGGATATTTTCTTGATTACCAGTTTGTTATAGTAATACAAGTAGCTTGTAATAATAATTTTAATTTTTTTTTTGGTGAATGAATAAAATCCAACCTGTAAATTGGTTGGAAAGGAAGTTGATCAATTTACAGTTATGTTTTGTGAATTTGAGTTATAAGAGACAATTTTTCTTAAATGAACACTAAAATAGGGTTATTTTTATGCTACACCTGATGAATGTTACATCGGATCGTTGATTTACATACACCAATGTGGATGTGTGTGTGTATATGAATGATAAAGTTTTACCTAATATATTTCACGTAGCATAGTATAAACCATGAAATAGTGAAGTTTGAGATTCGTATCTATCACATGTATCTAATCGGGGAAATTACAGTTTTAGTCCCTCAAGTTTGCATTGATTTCACATTTGGTCCCTCATGTTTCAATAATTCAACACTTTTGGTTCTTTCCGTCAATTTACCGTTAGTCTGTTAGTTAAGAAAGTCATGGCACACGCTTGATTTCATTAGTTTTAACGGAAAATTGACGGAAATAACTGAAAGTGTTGAAGTTTTGAAACATAAGGGACCAAATGTGTTTTTTATAAATATGGAGAGACCAAATATGAAGTCAGTGAAAACTTGAGGGACAAAAACTGTATTTTTCCCTAACTAATCAATGTTGCTATTGGCCTAAAACAAAATCCAAAAGAAAGCACCTAATGGAAGCAATTAGGGTAATGATACGGCGTCGTTTTGAAGGAGATTAGGGAGTAGTTAATTTTAGTGCCACGTCATTAAGTATAGATAGGGTATTAGGCCTAGTTGATAAGTCGGACTGGAAAAGTGTTAAAAGTTACTACTTTTTTCAATGTAAATATTTCCAATTCTGCAGTGTAAGATTTGACCAAGTGAAGTAGGCATGTTACTTTTTTTGTGTGAACTATGCAGCGGAAATCAAGGGAAAGAAATTGGTGTTTTTCACTCTTCGTCACAGACAAACTTACCTTTTTAACTTGTCCCCTCTAAAGAGTTGACTTTTCTACTCCCATTTCCCAATACTTTCTCTCTCTAAAACTGATTAAAGAATGAGGAGCTGCAATTTAGCAAACCTAATTATTATTTATTACCACTACATTACTAAAATTTGAACAAATCTCCACAAGAATCCTCTGTCTCTGTTTCTACACTTCTAATTAATTAATTAATTAATTAATTAATATGCCTTGAGACAAACTCCACCTCATTCCTCTGTTTTTCTTTTCCCTTTGACTATCTGTCCAAATTGGTACTGTCTAATCTTGACTTTGCGGTCATTTTTTTCTTCTTGTTATGAAGCATTAATTGATTTTTTATTTATATATTTTACTTTGCTTAAAATTGCAGTCATCTTCTCGGATAAATGTAATAAACTTTTTTTCTTTTTTTAAGGATAAATTGATTAAGGTAATATTCGACTGTCAAATTTGTAGCTAGTGTGGATGTGAGACTTTTTCTCGAACCTTTCCAGGCCAAAAAAATCCCCACTTTTCATTTTTCAAACACCTAAAACCTACACCTACACACACACATGTGTAATGTGTATTCTTTGACTGTATATCTATATTATATAGAGAGAGAGAGTTTATTAATTAGTTATTCGTTTCTAGTCCCTTATAATAAAATTTAGTGTGAATAATTTATGTATATATAAATGTTGTACGTGTATATAAGACAAAATGTGAACCAACCCACCATCTCATATCCACACACTCCAAAGTGGAGAAAGAAGTAAACCAAAAATCAATCAATCCCACTCCCACTAGTACTTACCATTACCAATTTCCCTTCAATCTCTTCTTCACTTTCTCTCTCTAACCTCTCTCTCTATACTTACTCTTTGGCTGCCATATTTCAGTACTCATGGACTACTTTAGGAAGAGTGGGCAAATTCCAGCATTTGGTGACTGGGAAAACGCAAATGATTTGCCAATAACTCAGTATTTTGAGTGCGCCAGGCAGGCCGGCCTCCTCCGCTGCAGCTGCTCCGGTGAATGCGCCGCCTCTTACATCAACAACTCTGCCTCTTGGGGCGGTGACGGCGGCGGTGATCTTTACGGATTTGGTTTCGAGAAACCTCTGCCTCGCCGGGATTATAATGCTGTTCCTCAAACAAAGGTCGGTTTTTTTTACACCGTTTCAAATTGTTACACTGTGCGTGTGTTTTTGTGCGTGTGTGATAATTTGGTAGGGTACTTTGTTTTAGGATCGAGGCATCTTTTAATCGGGGGATTCGATGCTACATCTGGTCTGGTGATATACACTAGATGCTTTATTACCCTTGATCTGCACATAGTCACAAACCCATGTGTATGTGTGTTTACTGGGCAGTTAACTCCATCAACGGTTAAAAAACATTTGATGTATATCACATAGTGTAGCATCTAAACCCCTTAATAATTCTTGGATTGGTATGTTTACAAGATAATAGTGTAGTATCACATGATTTTCGAAATTGGAATAATATTTCACACATTATTGTACTACAATTTTGAGTATTAAGAATATTCTTTAAGGTATTCTAAATTATTTTAGCATTTTTTATTTGACAAAATGGACTTCACTCGTATAAATTTTCTATTTTCGCACTTTTCCCCCCTAAAAAAAAATGATATCCCCCCTTCGAAATATTATTTTGATTGTACTTTGCCCATAAGCCAATTTTGGAAGGCATTGTGCAATAAAAATAACATTTTAAATGGGCAATGTGCAAAAAAGTAGTGTTTTTAAGGGGTAATGTGTAACAAAAATAACATTTAAAAGTGCAACGTGCAAGACAAAATACTCAATTCCGATGAATATCCATCGCAGTTTTATTATCGGGGCAATGTGCAACAAGAATAACAATTTGATGGGAGACATTCACTTTTAAATTTTTTGAGGGGTTAACGTGCGAAAATTAGAAATTTACAGGGAGTGATGTGCAATTTGCCCTTGTTTATTTATGTCCCCGCTTCGGCTATGCCATTGCAGTATATAGAAATGTAATCCGCGATCGTTTCGGAGAACCATGTATAGAGTACAATTTCCAATCTGAGTGCACTCCTTTTTCATCTGATTTTTGTTGAAATATTATCTGTGGTGATTGATGTATATAGTTTTAATATATTGCAGGTAAAAGTAACAAACTATGGTTATCAAAATCCCAAGATGCAGAGAAAGCAAGTTAAGGTTCGCGACTTAATGGACCAACCGAGAAAACAGCCCTTGTCCGATCAGAAGACGAAGCATTATCCGAAACAAAGTACAATGTCTCGTAACCTAGTCTCGCAGAAATCCTCGACTAATGTCAAACCGGTAGACGAAGACCTTTACAAGATCCCCTCCGAACTTCTCGAAAATTCCAAACGAGTAAGTTAAATTCAATTCCCTTTTGATTTCTCATTTTAGTTTACTCCATGTCAAATTAAAAATATTGTATTTTATTTCTTCCGCTAGCTGATCGATCTCTTCTTGTTTTTCGTGCAGAAAAAAATGCTAGGGTTCTTCTCGAGATGCATGGTTCCTCCTTGTGCAGCATGAGTTCGAACTCGAACGTTCGATCAACCATTAATTATTGCATGCTGCTGCAGATTATCAAGACAACTTATAGCCATCTTGTAGATGTTGCCACTAATTATATATAAGCTGAACTGAAAACCACTTAATTATTTAGTATCATGATATGGAATTTCATTAATTATAATAATGCCCAGACTCTGCATGTTCTGTATTATTAATTAATTGCCAAAGATGTAATGGTAGGGAAATCATAGAAACCTTCAAAATCTCCAAACCTTAAACATGATTTTGGAAACGATGGCCTTCAACTTCGCTTTTGATTATAGTTTTTTTTGTAATTTCAGAGCTTAGATCAAAACAGTGTTAAGGTCAAACGTCTGACAACTAACAACGAGTGTCACATTGAGATAATTTTTCAAGTAATGAGGGGCAAATCGATGCAATCTAGAGTAGAAGAGGGTAAAGTGATACCGAGCCAAAATACAGAGGGAGTAGAAATTACCGTAAAATTATTTCAGCATGCGTCAAGGGTGCATGTGTAATTTACCTTAAGATTCAACAAATCAGGGTAATTACAATCACTCCCTGAGGTATGGTCAAATTATAAAAAAAACTCTCATGTTTGGATAATTACAATCACCCATCAATTATAAATTTTTTTACACGTTCACCTTTGCAGTTTCAAATTTAGTAGAATTTTCAAGATTATATGGATTATTATCATTTTTATACTCGTTGATCCTATTCGAACTCCACATTTTGAATAAAGATGATCATAATATGTGTTTTTAAGCTTGTATATATCAAATTGTGGTGCATCAGAAACTGTATTTTTACTCAAAACGAGTATAAGCTAGAGCACATTTCACGAAATTTGGTGGAGGTGTAAGAAAAAAACATAGTTAATAATCCAAACAAAAATGGTTTTTTCTTAAATTACCATACCTCGGGGCTGATTGTAATTTACCCAACAAATTATCCAAAACCTTTTAAGCCCATTCATGATTCAACCAACCACAGTTCTCCCTCTCTAAGTTGAACTCTTGGCTTATGCAGCTCTTGTTTCTCTTTCACATACCATAGACCAGTTTCTGAATCAGAATCACCACCACCATTATTCCATTTCTAATCATCAGAACCAACTTCAAATTAGATCAATCCATGAATACACTATTTTCCTGCAATTACTTTTCGAAGATTTCCCGCACAAATTCGTCAACAGTTTGGAAGAACGAATTAGGGTTCTAGCAAATCAAGCAGAAGACATGATTGAACGCTTCATTTCGGAACAAATCCGCTTAGCTCACGGTTCGAACACATCGCCACCGCGATTCAAATTTATATCCTGTATTGTACGGGTAAGCAAGTACAATCAAAACCTCTGTTACGATTTTGATTTTCACAAGCTGGAAAAATTAGCTACGGAAATCGAGGCGGTCGCTACGGAGGTGATGGAAATCACGAATCACCTCAGATTTTTCAAAGACACGAGAGCCGTTGATTCTGGTGATGCTGGCGCTAGTTCTTCGTCATCATTAACAATTGCATCAATCCACAGGAAAAATGCCCAAGTTTTTGGTTTTGATGGCGATTTGCTAGCGATAATGGAGCGGCTTTGCGGAGAACCGTCGAAACTCCAAGTGGTCCCAATAGTTGGCATGGGTGGTGTAGCAACAAATTCTTATCTGCGATTTAGACAAACAAGAAAAACTTGCACAAATATAAATTTATTGAATTAAAATAAAATATTGCGGGTTACAAACTCTAATTTAATCCTCTGATTCTTCTCTCAAGAATAATATGCGTTTGACTTTGAATTTCGGAGTCGGGTCGTTGACTTGATCTTCTCCGGATTTGATTTGGATTTGAATAACGTCTTCCGAGGGTCTTGCGACTTGAATCTCGGATCGAACGTTGAACTTTGACGGGTTTTGACTTGAAGATCTTGGAGTTCTTGATGGGTTTGGCCCTTCAATCTTGATTTGTTGAACTTTGACGGGCTTTGACTTGAAGATCTTGGAATTCTTGATGGATTTGGCCCTTCAATCTTCCTTCGATCTTGATTAGTTGAAGAACGCCCTCGATTTGATGAAGAACACATTGAATTTGAATTTGATGAAGAACGACTTGTATATTGCGGAGAGAATTTTCTCCTACGGGTTTTCTTCTTCTTGAGTTGTGTTTTGAATTGTGTAGAGAGGGTCCCTATTTATAGTGGTAGAATAAGAGTCCTACTTAAAGTCTACTTGATGACGTGGCGCGATTTGAGTGGCTCTCTTTAAATTGATATTTATCTCTTATAACTTGGAAGAGAAGAAATAATCCTATTGGCCAATAATTAATTGATAATTATCTCCATGACTTATTTTGCAAGATAAATTATAATCTTGGGATTCAATTTAATATAATATAAATTATATTAAATTTACGTGTCTACAAATGCCCCCTCGAGACTTGTTCACGGACAATGCATCTTGGAGTGAATGAGTTTCGATAATTGCTCAACTTCAATCGCAGCTCGATCTAGCAAAGCACATATATCTTTTGAAATCATGACTGAACTTAGAGAGATTCTAAGTTGCCTACGTACCCTATAAAAGGGATCAAGTCATAACATAGTTCAAAATATATCCTTTTGAGGGATGTCGTGCAGAGTTTATACTTGATGATGCTAAAGTTTAGATTACCTGGGGTAGTGTAGAAAATGTATTGGGAGAACAAAGCGGATCAGTAGCTTCACAACTTGATGATCCTGAGGTTCCTGCGAGATGAACACACGTGAACTAAGCCGGGGGTTGATCCGGCGGAAACCCCTCCGACGCTCAAGTCAGACGTGCTGATAGTGGAAATAGTCCAGAGAATACAGTTGATAGTATTACTCAGTTAATAGGACGTACCTTATAGAATGAGTTAAAATGTGTATTTATAGCTTAGTTGAGATTGTCGGGCCCAAACCTTGCTTGAAGGTGATTGGGCCTCGGTGATAGTGGTCTTCGATACTGGGCTCGTGGCCCAGTAGGTAAGTAAATTGTAGGCCCATTGGGCTAGCCCAATTAGGCATATCATTAAGCCCCCCATTCTCGAGTCGATGTGGGGGCCATGTTGTGATGGGTCTCGGATCGTGTCGAGAGTAAAAATTGTAGAAGTCGATCGTTGGCGTATGGCCTAATAGTATGCGAAAACGCGTTGGAGCGTGTGTCGGAGGGGTGTGAATGCGCGTTGGCGCATAGCGCGACAAAGTTACCGCGATATAAGTTAATTGAGTCGTCGGTTTTGTCCCGCGACGATGTAGTAGCGAATTATCTCCTCGTGGGAGTTCTCTTGTCGCGGGGTAATAGTGTTGATCGAGTTATCTCCTCGTGGGAGTTGTCTCGCGATAATGTAGTAGCACGGATCAAGTAATCTCCTCGTGGGAGTTGTCTCTGGGGTAATCGAGTTGATCGAGTTACGTCCTCGTGGAAGTTGTCTCACGATAATGTAGTAGCACGGAGCTAGTATTCTCCTCATGGGAGTTGTTATTTTTCGTCATTTTCAATGTTTTGACGCGTTGCTTGTATGTGTTTACATATAGCCTTCTGCGTGATGTACTTGAGGAGGGGATCAGGCTCTCAAGATTTTTATATGGGGATCGTGCCCTTTGTTAGACCTCGTGGGTCGTAAGTATGTTTGGACCGTGGCCACGTTTTAATGAAGGACCCATCGAAAACAAGTAGATAAATTTGAATAATCAATCTGGCCAGGCTATATAGATTCCCATAATATTTCTAAGTGTTTCTAGGGTCGTAATCGTGCTATCTTGAGCTTGCGATTATATATTGAATTTCGGGCGAGTTGTCTCCTTGTGGGAGTTGTCTCGCAACGAAGTTGTAGAAGCATTGGATAACGCGCGACTGAGGAGCGTGCGTATCGAGGTCGCTCTGAGCGAGTTGTCTCCTCGTGGGAGTTGTTTCGCGCCGAGTTTTATTACCGAGCGAGGTAGCTCTTCGTGGGAGTTGTCTCGCTGTGTGTTGTAGGACAGAGCGAGTTGTCTCCTCGTGGGAGTTATCTCGCTGTGGGTTGTAGGACCGAGCGAGTTGTCACATCGTGGGAGTTATCTCGCTGTGGTTTTGTAGATACGAGGGAGTTGGCTCCTCATGGGAGTTGCCTCGCAACGGGTTATAGGACGGAGCGAGTGGTCTCCTCGTGGGAGTTGTCTCGCTGTGGTGTTGAGATCCGAGGGAGTTGGCTCCTCGTGGGAGTTGCCTCGCAACGGGTAGTAGCATTGAGCGAGTGGACTCCTCGTGGGAGTTATCTCGCTGCGGGTTGTATTACTGCGCGAGTTGGCTCCTCGTGGGAGTTGTCTCGCAAGCCCCCCACTCTCGAGAGGATGTGGGAGCCACGTTGAAAAGGGTACCGGATCTTGTCGAGAGTAGATCGGTGTTGTAGTCTTGCGTTAATCGTTGGCATGGTGTGGAGAAATAATTTTTTTTTTCTCCATTTGATAGCGAACGCAATTTGGTAGGTGCGTTAAAGAGCTCGCGCAATTTGGTGGAACGCGTTGAAATTCTCATGCGATTTGGTGAAGCGAGTCAAAATCTACGCGCAATTTGGTGGAAGGCGGTGAAAGTTGTGCCCAATTATGCGCCAAAATGATGATGCTAAAGTTTAGATCACCTGGGGTAGTGTAGAAAATGTATTGGGAGAGCAAAGCGGATCAGTAGCTTGACAACTTGATGATCCTGAGGTTCCTGCGAGATGAACACACGTGAACTACGCCGGGGGTTGATCCGGCGGAAACCCCTCCGACGCTCAAGTCAGACGTGCTGATAGTGGAAATAGTCCAGAGAATACAGTTGATAGTATTACTCAGTTAATAGGACGTACCTTATATAATGAGTTAAAATGTGTATTTATAGCTTAGTTGAGATTGTCGGGCCCAAACCTTGCTTGAAGGTGATTGGGCCTCGGTGATAGTGGTCTTCGATATTGGGCTCGTGGCCCAGTAGGTAAGTAAATTGTAGGCCCATTGGGCTGGCCCAATTAGGCATATCAATACTCATGTGGACAAGGAGAAACATTTGCAGTTTAAGCTCGTGCTGAAGGAGCATTTGACTTGAATTTGTAGATAGTTTATGCTCGTATCAAGGAGCCTTGACTCGATTTCAATATATAGATAGTTTATGCTCGTATCGAGGAGCCTTGACTTGATTTGGATATATAGATAGTTTATGCTCGTATCGAGGAGCCTTGACTTGATTTGGATATATAATTTATGCTCGTATCAAGGAGCCTCGACTTGATTTGAATAAGTAGAAAGTTTATGCTCGTATCGAAGAGCCTTGACTTGATTTGTAAATAGTTTATGCTCGTATTAAGGAGCCTTGATTTGATTTGGATAGTTTATGCTCGTATCAAGGAGCTTTGATTTGATTTGAACTTGTAGACATTTTAAACTCGTGTCAAGGAGTGCTTCATTTGATTCGGACATGTAGACCTTTTAAACTCGTGTCAGGGAGTATTTCACTTGACTTGGACTTGTGTACCTTTTAAACTCGTGTCAAGGAGTGCTTCATTTGATTTGGACATGTAGACCTTTTAAACTCGTGTCAAGGAGTGTTGATTTGAACTTGGAGATGTAGACCTTTTAAACTCGTGTCAATGAGTACTTCATTTGATATGGACTTGTAGACCTTTTAAACTCGTGTCAAGGAGTGTTTCACTTGATTTGGACTTGTAGACCTTTTAAACTCGTGTAAAGGAGTATTTAACTTGATTTGGACTTGTAGACCTTTTAAACTCGTGTCAAGGAGTGCTTCATTTGATTTGGATATGTTGACATTTTAAACTCGTGTCAATGAGCATTTCATTTGATTCGGACATGTAGACCTTTTAAACTCGTGTCAAGGAGTACTTCATTTGATTTGGACATGTAGACCTTTTAAACTCGTGTCAAGGAGTATTGACTTGAATTTGTAGACATTTTAGACTCGTGTCAAGGAGTGTTTTACTTGATTTGGACATGTAGACCTTTTAAACTCGTGTCAAGGAGTATTGACTTGAATTTGTAGACCTGTTAGACTCGTGTCAAGGAGTGTTTTACTTGATTTGGACATGTAGACCTTTTAAACTCGTGTCAATGAGTGCTTCACTTGATTTGGAGATGTAGACCTTTTAAACTCGTGTCAAGGAGTCTTTGATTTGATTTGACTTGTCATATTGCATAGGATGTTGTTTCTTCAAAAGACTTGCCCCATCCTCATGATCTTCTTGTTCTTCTTCAACATGTTTTTCTTTGAGCTGATACGACTTTTGGAATGAAGGTTCTTCGACTTCATTTGCAGTTATGCTCAATTCCATATCATGTGCTCGAGTGGCCAACTCTTCAAAACTTTTAGGTTGAATTCCTTGAAGAATATATCGGAGTCCCCATTGCATTCCTTTGATGCACAGTTCAATAGCTGATGTCTCGGGCAGTCGATCCTTACAATTAAGACTCAAATTTCTCCAACGGTTGATGTAGTGGATGACAGGTTCCTTCTTCCATTGGCGGGAATTGGTGAGCTCAATCATGCTGACTGTTCTTCGAGTGCTGTAAAAGCGGTTGAGAAATTCTTCCTCCAAGTGCTTCCAACTATCAATGAGTTTGCCCCCAAATGAATGTACCAATCAAACGCGTTGTCGTTGAGCGATCGGACGAATTGCTTGACGAGGTGATCTCCGTACGTCCCGGCATCATTGCAAGTCTCGACGAAGTGTGCCACATGTTGCTTGGGGTTGCCTTTGCCGTCAAATTGTTGAAACTTTGGAGGTATATAGCCCATTGGCATCCTTAGATCATCAATCCTTTGCGTGTATGGCTTGACATAGGTTGATGGAGACTTCGAGCTTCCTTCCAACTTGTCTTTGATGGTTCCACTGATCAGCGTCATCACTTGATCTACAAGAATCATTCCTTCTGGAGAAACTTGAAGTTCTTGAGCTGGAGCCTTCTCGTTTTCAATTGGTTGTTGCTTTGTGGATGTCTCGACTTCGTCTTGAACCTCTATCTGATTCTCCACAGCTTGACTAGCATCGGCTTTGTCCATCTTGTTGATCAACTCGGCAATTTGAGAATCTCGCTGTTGAACATGCTTTGCGAGTCCCTCAATGGCCTTTTTTAAACTTGCAATTTGCTCCTCCATGGTTGTAGCGTTTGTTGTCATGACGGATGCCACCTCTGAGTAGCTTGATGTTGAACGAGGCGTGGGCTGTGAAATCTCTCGTTTTGAACCTTCCACGTCTGCGCTTGTGTTGACAAGAGGTGGTAAGCCTTTCTGAATGGTTTGAGGCGTCGAGTTAGTCTCAGAGGATGCTTGCAACTTCTTAGCCATACTCCTTGTACCTAAGCCCACACTTGATGAATCTGAAGTAGCAACACTTCGATGATCTTCGATGATCTTCGAGAGAGACAAGAGATGAGAGGTAGAGATGTCCCATCGGGTGTGCCAAAATTTGTAGCAACAAATTCTTATCTGCGATTTAGACAAACAAGAAAAACTTGCACAAATATAAATTTATTGAATTAAAATAAAATATTGCGGGTTACAAACTCTAATTTAATCCTCTGATTCTTCTCTCAAGAATAATATGCGTTTGACTTTGAATTTCGGAGTCGGGTCGTTGACTTGATCTTCTCCGGATTTGATTTGGATTTGAATAACGTCTTCCGAGGGTCTTGCGACTTGAATCTCGGATCGAACGTTGAACTTTGACGGGTTTTGACTTGAAGATCTTGGAGTTCTTGATGGGTTTGGCCCTTCAATCTTGATTTGTTGAACTTTGACGGGCTTTGACTTGAAGATCTTGAAATTCTTGATGGATTTGGCCCTTCAATCTTCCTTCGATCTTGATTAGTTGAAGAACGCCCTCGATTTGATGAAGAACGCCTTGAATTTGATGAAGAACGACTTGAATATTGTGGAGAGAATTTTCTCCTACGGGTTTTCTTCTTCTTGAGTTGTGTTTTGAATTGTGTAGAGAGGGTCCCTATTTATAGTGGTAGAATAAGAGTCCTACTTAAAGTCTACTTGATGACGTCGCGCGATTTGAGTGGCTTTCTTTAAATTGATATTTATCTCTTATAACTTGGAAGAGAAGAAATAATCCTATTGGCCAATAATTAATTGATAATTATCTCCATGACTTATTTTGCAAGATAAATTATAATCTTGGGATTCAATTTAATATAATATAAATTATATTAAATTTACGTGTCTACAGGTGGTATTGGTAAGACTACTCTTGCTCGAAATGCTTATCTCGATCCCTTAATCATCGAGTGGTTCGATGTTCGTGACTGGGTAACCGTATCGCAAGATTATAGCAAAGAACAAATTCTTTTGGGTCTGCTCGAGATCATACCACATGTCATCCTGACTAATGTGAGTAATGAAGAGAAAGTGTACAAAATCTTGAAGGGTAGGAAGTATTTGATTGTAATGGATGATATGTGGAGTACGAAGGTTTGGGATGAAGTGAGGAGGATATTTCCCGATGACGATAACGGGAGCCGAGTCGTTTTACCGACTCGGCTTTTGGATGTGGCTGCTTATGCCGATTCTTCTAGCCCTCTTCACGAGATTCGACTCATGGATATTGATCAAAGTTGGGGTTTGCTTCAGAGTAAGGCGTTCGCACCCGGAGAACGCTGTCCTTATGAATTGGAGGACATTGGGAAAAAGATTGCGGGAGGTTGTAGAGGATTGCCTCTCGCAATTGTTGTGATTGGAGGACTTATTTCTACGGTGAGTAGAACTCGATCTTCGTGGGAGGAAATTGCGGAAAATGTAAAATCGGCCATTAATTCTACGAAAGATGGGCATATTGAAAAGATATTGTCTTTGAGTTACGCCAACTTGCCTCATCATTTGAGGCCGTGTTTATTGTACATGGGTGCCTTTCCAGAAGATCACGAGATTCGTGCCTCGAAGCTCGTCAAATTATGGGCAGTCGAAGGGTTTATAATCAAATCAAGTGTATCTAAAGGCTTTGAAGAGATGGGTGAAGAATACTTGGAGGATTTTGTGAAGAGGAGTCTCGTGTTGGTTTCCGAGAGGAAATCTAACGGGAAAATCAAGAGTTGCAGACTCCATGATGTTATTCGGCAGTTGTGCATTGGAAAAGCAGAGCAAGAGAAGTTTCTTCTACATGTTACGGATAGAAAAGTTGAAGAAAAAAACACAATACAAAATTATCGCCGCCTATGTATAACTCAATTTGATTTAGGCTGTCTCGGAAAAATCCACGGCTCGACCACTCGTGCCATTATATGCTTCTCACGACCGACAGATTCTCCGCCACAGAATTTACGACATTTGAAATTCCTCAGGGTGTTGGATTTGGTGTACGATCACCTCAACTTATACTACGGTAATCAAATTGCGTGGCTTCCTTCTCAAGTGTTTGAGTCATTTCACTTGAGGTACGTTGTCTTCAACTTTCCATCGACACCACGTGGCTATATGTATAAGAAAATTCTAGAAGGCATGTCAAGCCTTCGGAATCTTCAAACATTGATCGTTCTTTCAGGGACGAACAAGACATGTAAAGTAAACTTACCATTTGAAATCTGGAGTATGCCACAGCTAAGGCATCTCGTATGTAACTACTTTGGTCAGTTACCAAATCCAGATCAGGAGAAAGAAACCACTTGTGCTCTAGAAAACCTGCATACACTTTCGGCGGTGACGAATCTTTTATGTTCCAAAAGCATCGTTAAAATGATTCCAAACGTTAAAAAGTTGGGAATTATTTACTACGAAGAAGAATGTGACCCTCAAGACTATCACTTGGAGAATCTTGTACTTTTCCATCAACTCGAGAAATTGAAAATAATCGTGTCGACTCGGTGGACGGAGGTTAATCCTATTTTTCCTTTGACGCTCGAAAAGTTAACCTTGAAAGGTTGGGGATTTTCATGGGAAGATAGGATGAGGGTTATCGGTTCACTGCCTAATCTTCAAGTGCTTAAACTAAGAGATTGCAATTACTGTTGGAACCAATGGGAGACAAGTGAGGGGGGATTTCTTGAGCTGAAATATTTACTAATTTGCAATTCTAATCTCAAGTATTGGATAACTGAAACTAGTCATTTCCCAAGGCTAATAAGCCTTGTGCTGCATAATTTTCGGTATCTAGAAGAGATTCCTGACGGTATTGGAGAAATTCCGACACTTGAACTGATCGAGCTGAAGAATTATAGAAAAATAAGGGATTTTTTCGTAAATAAATATCACATCAGGGGTAGTTGTAATTTACAGTTGAGATTATTGTAAAATTAAAAGCAAATCTACATGTACTTGGTGTTATCTTACATAAAGTCAACGAGTGTGGTTGACTCTTCAGCAGCCCGTTAGTTGGCTTCTCTCTGCTTACCAACCAATAGCTATATAGAAGAAGTAACAATGACATTATAACATTATTATATTATGTCATGTACGGATTATAATGTATGAACGTAGCAATGATGCTCTTTTTTTGCAGAATAAGTGGTGTGCTACTCTTTTTCAGAGTGGGATGCAATTAGTATCAAAATTATTTTTCCCCCCCAAAATATAAATATTTTATTGATCGAGTTGTTTTCCGGGATGAACGTTCTTCCGAAGGAAAAAAAAAATCTAATAAAACGAAGCTGATATAGCTATGTAGCACGGAATATTCAATTTGTTGACATTTCCACGTTTAAAGTCGGGTACCAACCGAACATCTTATGGGTCATTCTGCAATTTCTAAAGAAATAGAAATATATTTTTGTTGATTCCTTAATTATTTACATGATTTAATGGTCAACTGCAAATTGATAGTTGGCAATAATATGTATTTTAAATATGTTTGGATGAAAATATAACCAAGAAAAAGTTCTCTATAATAAAAACTTATATATGTTTATATGGTATATTTATAAGGGTAAATTACAACCACCCATGAGGTATGGTTAAATTACGAAAAATCCCCTCTTGTTTGGATAATTACATTTACCCTCAACTATTAATCTTCTTACACCTCCACCCTTCAGGTGTCAAATTCAACATAATCTTCTAGATTCCGTGGAATGTGCTCTAGTTTGTACTCGTTTTGTGTAAAAATACAGTTTTTGATGCACCACAATCAGATATGTACAAGTCCAAAAACACATCTTATGATCATCTTGCTTCAAAATGTGGAGCTTGAATGGGATAAAACGGGTACAAAAGTGATAATATTCTATATAATCAAGAAGATTCCATTAAATTTGAAACCGCAAGGGTGGACATGTAAGAAAATTTATAGTTGAGGAGGATTCTTGTAATTACCCAAATAGGAGGGGGGTTTTCGTAATTTTATAAATAAGGTGGTTGTGATTTACCCTATTTATAAATATACCCATATATTTTTAATATTTGCATGTTTCCTGTATCTCTATTTTTGGGATATGTCGTTTCCCTATTTTTCTAAATCACCGTTTCCGTGTCCGTACTACGTAGGCTGATAGTGATCATTAGAAATGGTTGGAGTTGTTATAGAAGTCCAATTCATCACTTGTATTTCTTTATTGGTACACGGACTAGTTCCCCTCTTGTTGCTTCTACACAACAACAAACATAAATTAGGAAATATAAGCACAAGTTGGTCCTCACTTGCTATTTAAACCGGCTTCCGAATAAGGCAAACTATAAACCGAAGAGTAAGATAGCATTACCAATTAAGAGCAAGAAAAGAAAAAAAAAAAAAGAAAGAAAAAAAAAGAACAAAAAAAAAGAACAAAAAGAAAAAGAACACAAAAAAAACGAAAAAAAAAAGAATTCCGAGATATGGCCGAGGTAGCCGTCTCGTTCACGGTCGAAAAGCTAGGTAGCATGTTGGTTCATAAGGTGGCTTTCCTGCAAGGTGTCGCGAAACAGGTGAATTGGCTGAAGGAAGAGCTCCAAAGAATGCAATGCTTTCTGAAAGACGCGGAGGAAAAGCAAGCCAAGAACGAGCTGATACGCAATTGGGTATCCGATATCAGAGACGTGGCCCAAGATGCCGAAGACGTCATCGAGACTTTCATTCTCAAAGTCGACGCCCCGAAAAGGAGATCAAGAGGCCTTCTCGAGACGTGCGCGTGCTTCCCCGGCCATGTCTACCACTTGGATATGGTCGGAGAAGAGATCGAGTCCATCCAGTCTAGGATCAAAAACATCAGCAAAGCCTGTGAAAGGTACGTATGTTGTATGGGTGGAAATTGAAACAAATTTTTCAATTCCCGTCGATTCTAATCCGAAATATTGTTTTATTTTTTATTTTAATGCGATCAACATATATTTTATGAATTTATTTCTTAAATTAGATTAATTATTACAAACTTCGTCTCTAATTAATCTTGGTTTAAGGGTTTTGCTAGGATATATTTTATTCCGGATTACGAGCATTCTGATTTTCGATTTTTATGGATAAAATTTGCAATATATATGAGATTCTGATTTTCGGTTTTTCCAATTTTTTTTATTATATGAATTGGAATATATATGAGCTAATTTCAGTTTCCCAAAAAAAAAAATTCAAAAGATTCTGATTGTTTCGATTTTTTTTTTTTTATAGGAATTGAAATATATATAAGATTTTGATTTTCAATCAGATTTTAATTTTTGTATATAATTCAGAATATTTCATTTTTTTTCATATGAAATTACACATATAATATCAATCCTATTATGTATTCTATATTTGAAGTAACTAAAAATTGAAATATTCTAAATTCCGCCAATTCTAATGGGCAAATTCCAATTGCTAAAATTTCAAATTACATTTTTTTCAGTTTTTTTCTTGGAACGAAATTGGAATTAGTTTTTCACATCCAAAAATTTAGAATTTTTCAGAAAGTCTAAATTTTGACTCTCCGATTTTCACCCCTAGGTACGGTATTCAAAACCTTGGCGAGGGGACAACGACGACGATGGCGTCGTCTGAAGGCTTCAATGGCGACGGCAATTGTCTCATTGGCAAAAAGACAAACACGTGGTGGGATTGGAGGCGGATGTCGAATCGGTGCTTGACAAAATTGTTTTAACGAAAAGGAAAGGCCTTATCATTGGCAGCATTGTGGGCATGGGTGGTATCGGAAAATCAACGCTTGCTAGGATAGTTTACAACAACGACACAGTCGTGAATCGGTTCGAGCGTCGTGCTTGGGTTTGCATTTCAAGTGAATTTAGCCCAAAAGAGATCATGAAGGAGGTCGTGTTGCAGCTGCTGGAGCCCGATGAAGATAAGTTGAATGTTCTTGAGATAATGGAGAGGTCGACGTTGGAGTCCGTCAAATCGATGGTTCACGATCGCCTGCAAGGCAAACCATATTTCATAGTTCTCGACGATGTATGGGAAGCAGCTCATTGGCAATCTCTTACAAGTGCTTTTCCTAATGAAGAAGGTACATTTATTTTATACATTGATAATTTTGTACAAGTAACTTAGAACTTTGACCTATGCCCGATCCTCCACGAACAGGATTATCAAATTCTTACGATTTACGATTTGATTTGAATACTGATCTCAAGTATATTCAATGTGGTTAGATATAATGTGTTATAACAATGCTAAGTTATATATTTGAATAGATAAAACAAGCATATTACTCCTCACAACTCGCAACCAAGGCGTCACGAAAGATGATCATATATATGCTCATAAGATCGAAACCCTCAACCGCGCAAAGAGTTGGGAGCTGTTCCTAAAGAAGGCATTCACTGGCAACGTCGTAGAATGCCCCGAAGAATTGAAGGCTACCGCGAGAGACATCTTGGAAAAGTGTAACGGTCTACCTTTAGCAATCACCGTTATCGGAGGCCTATTAAAGAAACACGGGCAATCCAAGGATGAATGGAACAAAGTTCTCAAAGGGATGAACTCTCACTTGACAGGTGAAAACAGTGTGTCTTATATAATGGAACTGAGTTACCATGATTTGCCTCCGCATCTCAAGTCGTGCTTCCTGTGCCTGGGCTTCTTCAAGGAAGACGCGACTATTCGCGCGGAGAAATTGATCCAAGTGTGGATTGCACAAGGCTTGATCCCGCCAAAAGGAGACAAAGACGAAACCATGGAGGAGAGAGCAAGGGATTATCTAGGCGAGTTGATCAATCGGAACATGATTCAAGTCAAGGGTATGACCAAAGATGATCGCGTGAAAAACTGCCTCATCCACGATTTTCTTCATGATCTAGCCATCACAAAAGCCAAGGAGGAAATAAGTCTCGAGATCCTAAGAGATGAGGGAGGGGGTTCTCAATCCTCACAGAAATCTCGCCATCGTGTTATCTACTGTGGCACTGAAAGGCCTGTTTTCTCTTCTCAGAAAAACAACCATATCCGCTCTCTTTTCTTCCACGGCGCGGGCAATAACACTTTTGGCGGTTCAACTGTTTGGAAGAATTTTCAACTCCTCAGGGTACTCGACTTTGAAAACGTTGGCTTGAAAAGTTTGCCTGACGCAATTGGCGAAATAGTGGGATTAAGGTACCTGGGGTTAAGAAACAACGACATAAAGAAGCTTCCAATCTCGTTTAGTCACCTTAAAAACCTCCAGGTTCTTGATATATCACTCAAACTCAACTTCTCCATGGAAGTGCCAAACATCATATGGAAAATGATTAATCTGCGCCACCTTTATATGTCAAGAATCACTTGCCAGGCGTCTCCAAAAGTCGACTACCTCCAGCATCTCCAGACATTGACCTACATCCCGACGCCTCGTTGGACGCCCGAGCACACAGCACGAATGACCAGCCTCCGTAAATTGGGCTTAGAGCTAGATGAAAATTCGAATATAATCAATCTGTGCGACTCACTAGCTATGCTGGCGAATCTTCTCTGTTTAAACATCCGATGGTATGGCAACCACAGCATATCGTTCGAGGACGGGCTAGGCAAGCTGCCCCGTCTCACTCAACTCAAACTGCAAGGCATAATGACCGAATTACCCACCGTCGGTAATTTCCCTCCAAATCTTTATCACTTGAGTTTGAACAACACGGCTCTTGATAAGGATCCGATGCCCGTACTGGAGAAGCTGCCCAACTTGGTGTACCTCAAATTGGATGGCGCGTTCACCGGCGAAGAAATGACGATCACGAGTGATGGGCTACCGAGACTCAATGTCCTCTCACTCAGAGAGCTTAAGCTGAGGAATATACACGTCGAAGAAGATGGAATGTCGGATCTTCGAAGATTGGAAATCCATAGATGCCCTCATCTCGATAATCTTCCCGGAGAGCTCGAATTTATGGCGCAGCTCGGGGAGTTGAAAATGGTGACGACCGAAGAAATTGTATCGAATTTACGAGAGAATCATTCGCACCTTCTCTCCCGTATACCATCTCTGCATCTAGTTACTGTTACATTAAATGATTGAGTTGATACAATAGTAGCATTGGCAAAATAAATTGAACATGTAACACTTAAAAGTCTGTAATTCTTTATTTTATACCTTTTTTTTAATTGAATAAATGTATGTTTGAAAAATGATTTAAATGTTATTTGAATAAAATAGTTAGAGAAATATATATTGTAATTAATTTAATGTAATATTTGCATTTTTTGAAAATATGTTTTAATTTTGTTAACAAAATAAGAAATAGACACTTCAATATAGACATGGCCATGGGCCGGTTTGGGCCAGTTCACTCCGGTTCACGGTTCACTTTCAGGAATTGGAAACGGCCCTTACAACATACAGTTCACCGGGACGGGACGGGCCGCCGGTTCACACTGGTTCCGGGCCGGCCCGGAAATTTATATTTACATACACACACACACACACACACACACACACACACATATATATATATATATATATATATATATATATATATATATATATATATATATATTTTAAATACTTGATGGATAAATACATTAAAAGAATTACTTTTAAATAGAAAACAAAAGAAAATAAATAAAAGAACTTGAACTTAATTTTATAGGAAAAAATGGGGTGTAAGGGTATTTATAGGAAAAAGGGAAGGGGGGATTCAAAAAAAAAAAATAACGGCCGGTTCACTGGGCTGGTTCACTGAGCCGGTTCACTAGCCGTTACTGTTTTTTTCAATTATTTTTTTATTTTTTTTAAATCAGGGTAATCCGCCCCACAGTTCACATAATTATAGAACCGGGCCCGTCTCGAGGGACACGGACCGGTTCATGATTCCGGTGCCGAGGTTCACTAGTCTACGGAACGGTCCGGTTCGTCAATGGGCCGGTTCTGGGCTGAAAACCGACCCATGGCCGTGTCTGCTTCAATAGATCTGAAGGCTATAATTGCAATTTTTAGTTGCCTAAAGTTAAAATTTAAGAAAATTCATTTCGTAATTATTTTTGATAAATTATGTGCAGTTTTAATTTTTTTTATTTACATTATTAGTCAATCAAATAAATTTGATTATTATAAATTCATCCCTCAAGTTTCCACCGATTTCACATATAGTTCCTTATTGTACACAAATAAACACATTTGATTCCTCGTATTTAAAAATTCAACACTTATGGTCCTTTCCTTCAATTTTTTGTTAGTAGAAATGAAATCAAGCATGTATCCGTCGATTAATTAATAATAATTAATAATTAAAATTGATAGTAAATTGTCAGACTCAATCAGAGACATTTTTTGTAGAAGAAAAGAGCTGAGTTTTTAATAATTAAAGTCAATGGTCCAGGGACCAATTGCAACTTCATAAGAAATTGTCAAAATTGATTTCTTTAATAATGTCAAAGGTTAGGTGTCCAATAAACTTAAATTATACACAAAATAAATTTAAATTAATTGCTTAACATTTGTAAGCTGAGAAAATACAAGTTGCATCATTTTCTAATGTTTATTGAACCTGTTACATAGATAGAGCAGGTTTAAATAAGTACCAAACTTGTCAAACGAAAGTCTTATTAGTCTATACAATTTCGACCTCTATTTTTAGGGTACAACCATCCCCTGAGCTAAGGTCTATTTAGGGGGAAAAAACCCCTCATTTTTCCATAATTATATCCACCCCTAAAATTTGTAGGTTTTTCACATCAACACCCTTTCGTAGTGGGGTAGATGTAAGAAATTTAGAATGTACACGGGGTTGGATCTAATATTTCAAAAGGTAATGGACCAATATAAAATAAGAGGAATTGAATGGAAAGGTCGTGTTATTTTATACGAGTCCACCCGTTTCCTGACCTGGTCGTTTGAATGGAAAGTTCGTGCTAATTAAAGAGTGAAGGAGCACTAACGGCGTGCTTGTGGGCTGAGAGAAATACGAGTCGAGAACGGTGCAATGACGGAGCTCAAACGATTGGAAGTCGACAACTGTTGGAATTTGGTGCGCCACCGGAAAGCGCTTATACATATGACTTAGGTGGTGTTTGTAAATGTTTATTTAAAAGCAGAAGTTAGTGATTGTGAGTTGAGTTGGTTTTAAGTGATTCTTTCTAAAAGTTGGGGGCGTTTGTAAATATTCTCGAAATGAACTTAAATATAAAAAGCAGGTACAAGGATGCTTTTAAAAAGATAGCTTAAAGCAGCTTATTTTAAGAAAAGCAAAAGCAAAAGTTAATTTTACAAACAGCTAAAAATATATTATAAGAAGAAAAAAAAGCTCATAATCACTTTCAAAAAGCCTTTGCAAACACCACCTTATAATGTCCAAGGGTTGAAGTTAGTATCAAATCCAAAAATTAGTGTGCCTCAAAGTTTTTGGGCATAAATCATAATTGGGGTTAGTTGAAGAAATCCATAGTAAATTGTTTAAGAAGGTGGTTACTTCTTTAGCATAAGTTGATATGTTGGTTTTTTAAATAATTCAATTGTATATTGAAAAATATTTTTAGTTATCCCTTTGCCTATGTGGCACAAAATCACCCTTCCAAACCAATATTCACACACCTTCCTACTTTCTTGCACCCATGCAAAATGAACCAAAGGAAGAAAGCCATTCCCACAAGACCAAAAAAAATACCCCTTTTCATGCATTCTCACTGCCATCTCTCCGGCCCGGCCCGTCGTCCATTCAGACGACCCCGCGCGAGCAACAATGGCCCTCCAATCTCCTTTCAAGCTCCTCGAAATCAACATCATTTCGGCACAAGACCTTCCTCCGGTGTCGAAGATGCTCCGCACATTCGCGGTTGCCTACATACACCCTGACCACAAGCTGACGACCAGGATCGATCACGCGGGCCACACGAACCCGACATGGAACTACAAGGTATCTTTCCATGTAGACGAAAAGTTCCTCAAGCAAGAATCTTCCTTCATCACAATCGAAATCTACAACCTCGCATGGCTGCGCGATCTCCCCATCGGCACCACGCGCTTGCTCGTCGGCAGCCTCTCACCGCCTCTGCGTAAAAACCCGGGCTTCCGACGGGTTTCTCTTCAGATTTGCCGCCCGTCGGGCCATTTGCAAGGAACCCTAAATCTCGGCGTCCAACTCGTTGACAATACCGCTCCGAGCCTCGAATCGGGCCTATCTCCAATAAGAAACGACGAAGAAATCGACGAGGAAGAAGAAAAGGAAGATGTTCAAGAAATGAAGCAAGAACGGTTCGAAGATTTCGAGGATGAAAAAGAGAAGAATCGAGGACCATCATCAAGAATGACATCCAAGAGTGGGAGCATATGCACAAGCCCGGATAGCAGGATAACGGGCCGGCCTGAAACCGAGACCGAAACAAGAACGGGTTATGTTACATCATGCAACTCCCTTTTCTCCGTCATGCGGCCGTTGCCTTCGGAGGTGGCGGTCGATATGAAACGGGGGGTTTATTCGACGGAGTGGAGCGATTACGGGAGCTCGATTTTCGACAATTGGAGTACGGATAAAAGCAGTGATTGCCATCGCGTGGTGGAGGAACCGATGAACATTGTGGAGTGGCCCACGGAGGATCAAATCCCGTTGACAACGATAACTAACGATGATGATAAGAAGAAAACGGGGGTTCATCGGCCGAGGCGAGGTGCGGGAAAGAAGAAAGGGCTGTTTTCTTGTTTCTTCGGAAGCGGGTACGGGTTTCAATTCAGCATCATATGCGGGTCGAAGAAGAATAAGAATAAGAATAAGAATACGAATAAGAAGAAGAACAGAAATGTGAGCAAACAGAATGTTCATTTGGTGACACTTCCTGCAGATCAGGATAATCTGCACAGGTTTTATGTCTGAATTAATGTGCTTGTTCGTACGTAGATGCATGCATGCATGGGATGATAAATATATAGTATGTTACGTATTCAATTCTTGATATTTTAGTTTTGAGATTTTTTTTTATTTTTTTTTTCTTTGGGCCAATTTTGTGTGGGCATATGTATATGTAATCATTAATGATTAATCATGTTTGTTGTAACTAAACTATGGTCAGATTTTCTGCAATTAGTATTTGGTTTTCAACCCTAATAAATTTTAATATTTTTCAACATATGTAAGTAGACGGAGGGTATGTTTGTTTTTATTTCCAAATTCAATTTCCAGTTTTATACTGTACATAAAACTGAAAATATGTTTGTTTAACAATTTTCAATTGGAAATTCCTATTTTTCTTAGGGATAATTAGCAATACCCCCCTCATCTAGGTAAATGAGTTAAGAAAACCCCTCTCCCAAAAATAATTAGAGAAAACCCCCTTGCCTAATATCCTACCCAAATATTATTTAATAATTCCCAAACCACCCTTCTCCCCAAAGCTCTCCATATATAATCAACAACGTTAAAAACTCCATCTTATAAAATCCTTCTGCTTTGTCTTGAAACCCTAATCTCAGAAATATTTTTTAATTAATTATAATTTGGCCATGGATAGCAGCAATTCGGAATACCATCCATCATTCACCTGCAAATTGACGAAACACGAATTCATGGTCGAAAACCCCGTTGTCACCGGCGATATCGACTTCCACTTTTCTTTTCACGTGGAATTTTCCGACTGGATATTCCGGCAAGATTCGGAGATGCCGCAGTTTGTCCGACAACTCAGCCACCCTGTAATCAACCACGTTGTTCGTGTGAGGCGCGGGAATTTATTTTCAGAAAAGACGAAAAGATCCGTCGAGGAAGAGCTCAAGGACCGCTTCCGTGTCGAAGAAGTTGACCGTATTCGAGGGTTGGTCGATTATGCGTGGGTCTGTTCGGCTCCGCTCCACTTGTTTCCTCGCCGAACACCCCTTTGAACTACTGCATCTATAGTAACCCCTTTGTGGCGGCGGTTTTGAGTGGAGGATTGCGATGGGTCTGTTGGTGGCGGCGGTTTTGGGTGGAGGATTGCGATGGGTCTGCTGGCGGCGGCGGTTTTGGGTGGAAGATTGCGATGGGTTTGCTGAATTTGCGCAGAAAAAGAAATTCGCGCAGGCAGGACCTTAATCGACTACGTGTGTTTAATCGACTATGTTCAATAGTCGATTAAGGCTTAATCGACTATGTTCAGTAGTCGATTAAGATTAACCGACTCCAGTTGTTAATTTTTTTATTTTTTTTTATTTTTTGTTTATTGATTCGAATGTATAAATCAATTACAATGTTTGTATATTTTTTTTTAAATATAGTTGATTTTGCATTTTTTTGTAATTATGATTTGTTATTTTTAATAGCTAAAATTTTAATCGACTATGCATTAATAAACCTGATAGAGAAAAAAAATAAAAAAACCAAAAAAATTTAAAAAGAAAAATTAGAAAAAAAAATTAAAAAATTAAAGATTTTCCTTAATCGACTATGAAGCATAGTCGATTTAAGACTAATCGACTATGCTTCATAGTCGATTAAAAAAACGGAAAAAAAAAAAAAAATCCTGGAGCGCTGACCCAGTGATGAGGTGGCGGGCGGGGGTAAAGCTGGAAAATATAATAGCTGAAAATGGGTGTGGACTTTTCTCAAATTGGCTAAAATATTTTGGGCTTCCCTCAATTAAAAAAAGTAGTGAGGGGGTTTTCTCAAAGAGCCCATTTTTCTTAACAATTTTTCCAATAGAAATACCCTATTCATACTTTTTCAAATCTATAATAATACCTACTAACTTATTTCTCTCTCTTCCATTTTTTCTCCCATCTCATTAATAATAATAATAATAATAATAATAATAATAATAATAATAATCATCCTCAATCATTATATCCACTTTTGCACGTACTTTCGTAGAGAAAATTCACTACAACCAAACATATTCTCATTTCTACACCTACATAAAACTAAAAATACCATTTCATCCAAACATATTTCCATTTTCTACACAAAAACCAATACATCTACTTTTTCCATCAGAAATTTTGAAAACTAGAGGGGACGTTTGTTTCTATTTCCAAACCCCATTTCCAGTTTTATACTATTCATAAAACTGAGATCAAGTTTGTTTGACAATTTTATCCAGAAAATCCCATTTTTTCTTCTCAAATTTCTATTGAAAATATAATATTCATATTTTTTTTTTAATTTCCAAACCTACAAAAACCTACTAACTAACCTATATATTTTATTCCACCAACTCATTTCTCCCTCCTTATATTCATCACTCCTCATTAATATTTACACTCTCTCTCCTCTCATTTCTCTCTCCTCATTAATATCTACACTCTATTTCCTCTCAATTTCTCTTTCTTCTTCTTCTTCTTCTTCTTCTTCTTCTTCTTCTTCTTCTTCTTCTTCTAATAATACCATGATTTACATTCCTCTATCAATCCTTGTCGGACCAAGGGATGGGGGCCCAGGGGGCGAGGGATTTCGCCTATTGGTGCAATAACAATAACAATAATAATAATAATAATAATAATAATAATAATAATAATAATAATAATAATAATAATAATAATAATAATAATAATAATAATAATAATAATAATAATAATAATAATAATAATAATAATAATAATAATAATAATAATAATAATAATAATAATAATAATATTATTATTATTATTATTATTATTATTATTATTATTATTATTATTATTATTATTATTATTATTATTATTATTATTATTATTATTATTGTTGTTATTATTATTTATTGTAGAAGCAGTAATAATAGTAATAATGGTAATAGTAATAATAATACAAATAAATAATAAAATAATAATAATTATAATAATATAAGAATATAAACAATAATGATAATAATAACAAAAATAATAATACTGAAAAAAAAATTAATATATGATAATAATAATGATAATAATAATAATAATAATAATAATAATAATAATAATAATAATAATAATAATAATAATAATAATAATAATAATAATAATAATAATAATAATAATAATAATAATAATAATAATAATAATAATAATAATCTTCAATCATTATATTCTACTTTTGCACGTACTTTCGTAGAGAAAATTCACCACAACCAAACATATTCTCATTTCTACACCTACATAAAACTAAAAATACATATTCATCCAAACATACTCCCATTTTCTACACAAAAACCAATAAACTATTTTTTCCATCAGAAATTTTGAAAACTAAAAATTCCCATTGGAAACATAACCAAACATCCCCAGAGATTCTTGAGAATGAGAGGCATATAATTGGGTCCAGCTGGCAACAAATTTCCTCATGAGAAACGAAACTAATTTAACTATAATAATGTCACTGATTAAAAAAAAAAAAAACTTTTTTTTATAAATCAAGAAATATTCGTACTGATTTATTGCAATTGGTACTCATATGTTATATCGAATTGTCAAGAAACCGTTCCACCCGATGTTATTTTATTGGCAAACCACCCATGATTCAACTTTTTGTAGAATACAACCTCCTGAAAAGGGGTACTAATTGCTAAAACAAAAAGTTATAGGGGACCTTTTTGCTAATAAAATAACATGGTGTAGTTTTCTAGCAATACGATACAATACAAAGGTACTAATTGAAAGAAAAAAAATGTAACTTTAGACTTCTTAATTAGAGAAGAATAATGTAATAAATTAAACTTTATTAGTCTTCTCAAAACAAAATAAATTACAAGAAAGTCAAAATCATTATTAATAAAGTACACACAATTGAACTAGTTTGTTACATCTGTCAAAAGTCAAAACAAAGAATGTTTAGTCAACCATGAAAATTCATGTACATCATTGAAACAAGGAGTATAGCTTATTTAAGGCCAACCAAATTTACCACAAGAATTCACACTTCAAGAACCAACGGTCAAAAAACATCAACAAACAAACAAACAAAAACTTCCCCCAATAACTTGCATGCCATCTTCAACATAATAATTTTACACTCTCTCTCCCATTCCCCACCTCCTCTCTCTCTCTCCACCTCCTCCTTCGTTCAATCCTCCGGCGGGCGGCGGCAGATGGACCCCACCATCCCAACTCCGACCGTCTGCTCCACCGTCACCTCCTCCTCGATCTCCACCCAAGCCCCGCCCCACACCCCTCTACATCTCCTCGAGATCAGCCTAATATCCGCCCAAGACCTAACCCCGATCACAAAGTCCATGCGCACGTACGCCATCGCATGGGTGAACCCTAATCGGAAGCTCACCACCCGAACCGACCAACACGGCAACACCCACCCCACGTGGAACGACAAGCTGACGTTCCGCGTGGACAGCCAGTTCCTCGCCTCGGACGACGCGGCCATCACCATCGAGATCTACACCGTCTCGTGGTTCCGCGACGTCCTGGTGGGGACCGTCAGGGTCCTCATTAGCGACCTCATGTCCCCACCGTCGGGGGTCCCACTCCAGAGCCTCCCCAAGAACATGCGCTTCGTCGCCCTCCAGGTGCGCCGCCCCTCGGGGGCGCCCCAGGGCATACTCAACATGGGGGTGTCCCTCCTGGACACCTCCATGCGGAGCATGCCCCTCCAGCGCGGCCAACCCCACGAGGAATTCCGCGAGGAGATCCTCAAAAAGGTCAACGCCCTCAGCCTCGAGGATCAAAACAACAACGAAGACGACGAAAAGAAAGAGCTCGAAAAGAGGATCCACCTCTGGCGCTCCCTTAGCGTGGGGTCCGGGGTCAACAACGACGACGACGAGTTCCCCCAGAAAGGAGGATCCGTTTACAACGGGTCCATGGTCAACGGGTCAATGTGCAACGGGTCGATGGTCAACGGTTCGGAACTTTGCTCCGACATCGGGCCCTCAGCCTCCATCGTGGCGGCTGAGATGGCCATGAAGCCGCAGATGCACTCGCAGCCGCCTCCCCGGCCGGTCAGAAACGCGCAGGCGGCCGACGACACGGGGAGCTCGATATTGGAGGAGATGACGATGGAAGAAGCGAGAGCGAAAGGGTATAGAATTAGAACGAGTAGAGAGAGGTGGAGGAAACCGAGCTCCGGCAAGAGCAGTAGCATCGACAGCTGCAACGAATCGGAACTGTCTTTGATGAGCAACAGGCACTCAAGGAGGAATTCCGACGGGGGATTGTTTTCGTGTTTCGCTTACGGAATCGAGTTCACGATAGTTTGCGGGGCGAGTAACAATCCTCCGGGCGGTAATAAAACGAGTAATAGCGTGAGCTCGTCTAGAAGAAAGAGTAATAAGCCTAGTGAGGCCAATTCAGCTTGATTTCTGTCTTTTTTTATGGTATAATTCAGAAGAGAATTGAGTTCATTTCTGTTTATTTTTTATTTTTTTTAATTATTATTTTATTTTTTGGTTGAAGAAGTATATATATGTTGAACATGTTATATATGGTTTTCCATTTTTTCTCATGTAATAAATGTATGTAGTGTAGGCTTTTAAGTTTTAATGAAAAGTTCTGAAAGTATATTAAGAACTTCTGTAACAGATTCTTGAACTTGATAATTGTTGATACTGTGTTGGCATATTCCTAAAAAATAGGACAAGGGAATGTTAGAAAAAGTGTAAATATTAAAAATATATGTTTGTATTTATATATTTATATGACATGTTCTATATATACGTGTGTTTATTTATTTATAATTTATATTTTTTTATATATTTTCATCTAAATAGCTATATTGCCAACCCTACAAATGACTAATTTCCTATAGGAATTTATTAGGTAATGTTTGCAATACTTAATTATGACTTCCATGAGTTATATGTTACATCAGATTAGTTACATCGAGTGATTGTTAATGATAGATGAGAATAAATAATCATCCATGAAGCATGTATACATATGGATGTGCGTAATTATGTGCTCGCAATGCCTGTAATTATGTGCACACAATGCCGTTGAAGGAGAATTTACTTTATTATATTGCCGCTCATTTTAGAAATTTAATCACGCATTTATTATATTTTTCCAATTTTCTTTTATCACTTGTTGTATTTCGTAAATTATCACTTCCATTTTTCAAATTTAGAGAGACGCGAAATTAAAAGTCGACGCGTTTGCTTCTGTACATGAATAATAATTAGCAGCAGAAATTCGTTTTTAGACCGACCTTAACTTATTTATTTATTATTTCCTTCATTGTTGCTCACCTCCCGTAGATATTAATCGAGTTTATGAACTTATTTTAGGATCTCTAATTTGTTTCTAGTTTCATTTTGCAGCTATCTGTTTGCACTTTTAGCCGATCGGGATTCATAGCCGATCGGCATTCATTGATGAATCGTTAATTATGCGCTATTTTACTAAAATCGATATATATTATTACTTTTGTTAATACATGTATTAAAATCTTATACAACAATTAATTTAAAAGAATACCTAATACAATACAAAGAATAAAATAAACCCAAACTAAGGTGGTGTTTGCAAATGCTTTTTGAAAGTGATTATGCGGTTTTTTTTGCTCATAATCTGTTTTTAGGTGTTTGCAAAATCAACTTTTGCTTTTGCTTCTCTTAAAATAATCTGCTTTAATCTATTTTTTTAAAAGCTCCCCTAACCCTGCTTTTTCAATTTTAGTTCATTTTCCAAAATATTTGCAAACACCCCCAACTTTTAGAAATAAGTACTTAAAACTAACTTAAATCACAATCACTAACTTCTGCTTTTAAATAATCATTTGCAAACACCACCTAAGAAATTAATAATAAGCGGAAAATAATTACATAAGTAGTTACAATCATCACATGAATTCCAGCTGGACTTATATACATACTCTCTCTCTCTCTCTTCCACGTGTCATATCACAATTCCACGTCATAGAGAGAGAAACACAACAAAAAGGAGAACTATTTCCACTGAACTGAGCAGGGATCATTTCCTATTTCTAATCTTTTTCTTAATCAAATTAAAGCATTAACACCTGATTTAATTAGTGCCCTTTACTGATTTAAATATTCTTTTATATTTTGTAAAATAAATTATTAAAAAAAAAAAAGAAAACAAATTACTCAAGAATATATTTCCGAAACGCTAGTTTTGCTGCCCTTGGTCCGCCGCCGTTCTTTCCTTCCGCCGCCGCCGCCTTTGTCCTTTTTAGCACCGCAGACTATCGTAAACTCGCATCCGTAAGCATTGCCGAAGCACGTGAACAGTCCGTCGTCGTCGTCGTCGCCGCCGCCTCCTCCGTCATCCACCGCCGTTTTACTCCGCCGGTGGTTTTTCTTATTCTTCTCCCTTCTCTTGTTGTTTTCAAGCCTCCGGTATTTTTGGTCGTACTTCTGCGGTAGCTCCATCCTCCACCGCTCGATCTTCGATTTCAGCCCTTCCATACTCGTCTCCTCCACCGTCCAATCCTCCAGCACCGAGCTCCCAGGCTTCGGCGCCGGCCCGTGCTGCGTCGGATACAACCCCCACGCCACCGCCGCCGCCACCACCGACGGCGACGGCCCTACGTCAGAGTTCACAACCGAACCACCGCCGTCAACCATCGAACCACCGCCATTCACCGCCGATCCACCGCCATTAACAACAGATCCACCGCCGCCGCTGCCGTAGTATACCACCGAGCCATTGCAAACTGAACCGCCCTTCCTCTGATTCGCGCCGCCCTGCTTCCTCGTCCGATCCGTCTGATCGCTCATAGATCTGAACAACCGGATCTTCTTCTCCTTACAATCAATTCCATCAACATCCTCGCTCAATTTCTTCTTCGTCTTCTTCCCCATTTTCTCATCCATCATCAGATCCCTAAATCCAGCGCTAAGCTCGCTACACAGCGGCATGCTCCGCATGGTATTATCCAGTAAGGAAACCCCCATATTAAGGATCCCCTGCGGCCGGCTCGACGGCCGTCGGATCTGGAGCGCCACAAACCGACGGCTCGATCTCTCCCTCCGTACAGAAAGAGGAATCAAATTCCCGATCGAAACGGTAACGGATCCCACAGGTGTATCCCTCAGCCATCCGACGGCGTAGATCTCAACCGTCACAATCGACTCATCGGAATTCAAAAACGCATCGTCGATACGGAACACAAACTTGTCATTCCACGTAGGACTAGCTTTCCCCCGGTCATCTATTCGGGTCCGGAGCTTCCGGGTCGGGTCGACCCACGCAACCGCATAAGTTCGCGGGTTTTTGGAGACGAGTGCCAAATCCTGGGCAGAGATTATATTCAGCTCCAGGAGCTGGTACGGAACCCGTGACATATAATATTATTATTTAATTCACAGTGGGGTACCCCTTTATCGCCGCGGTCGTGGGCCCCACGCAAGGGCGCGGCGAGTGAGGATACCGGTTGAAAATTGCCTCGGGCTCCGGGGGGAATATTATATTCCGGCGTGGGGGTATGAGGTGGCTTGAGGTTACAAGAAAAGGGGCAAATTAAAGGAAAATTCAAAATAGGTAGTAGTGTTGTGTGATAAATAAATATAAAAATAATCAAGTTTTTATTTTTTAATTGGATGGTTAGCCATGATTTTAGGTTGTAGTAGCTGCAAACCAGATGTTCAAGTGAAATATGAAAATTAGTTATGAGAGATTGAGAAAAAATTGCAATACTAATTTTATGTTATTGCACTATGGGCCAATTATTAATTTCCGTGCAAAAGCTATGATGCATGGAAACTTTCTGACGTTTTAGAGCAGTTTCAATAATATTTAAAAGTTTTGGGGATGTTTCTGATAACAATGAAAAAATAGAAACATGTTTCCATAAAAATCTTGTTTGAAATGAAGATTCGGAATTGTCTATACTCACAAAAATCTTAAATCTTTCTCTTTTTTACTTCTAGTTCTAGTGATGTATTAATAGTTTTTCTAGATGTAATTTCATGCTAAAATAAAATTATATGTCTCAATTATAACTTGTAAATTACTCCAGATAGAATTTATAGATGCAAATATGTAATTAAGATAAGTATATAAGTTAAACGTTATAATATTTTTTTAGAAATTATGAATGTACCCCAATACTTTTTACATTTACACATTTCCCCACGTCCAACTTTTTTGAAAATGGGATTTTACCGTATCCAATTTTTTATTTCCAATGTAATTGAAGCACGGACAATTAGACTAAAGTTTGAGTCTTCAACGGCACGTGTTTCCCAAACGTCGTTAACTTCCAACGGCAACCAATCAAATTACCCAAACGCCGTTAACTTCAACGGCAACTAATCAAATTTCCTCTCTCTCTCTCTCACACACACACACTGCCGTCTTCTTCCTAGCTCCTCCTACTGTACCCTGGTCAAAGAAAAGTAAAGCCACCACCTTTTTCTTGATCTTTGTAGCCAATCAAAGCAAGCTAGCCTCCCAAATTCACTAACCTTTTTATCCCTTAGCTTTTTGGGTATTTAGATATTTATTTTCTATCTATTTCATATCATCGTAATAATTTTGTGCTGCTAATTTTTTGCTGATTTAATTATTTTTAGAGGATATATATATTAAGGGGAAAATGTTTGAGTGGTGGGGGGAGTGTTGTGATTGTGCATCAGATTTTCTGGAGGAACAACAATATCCTTTCTCTCTGCCTTCACCACTTCCACAGTGGCCAAAAGGTATTTCCTTTACTTTTTCTTTTTTTTTTGTTAAAGATTTAACCTTTTTTTCCTTAAAAAATGAAAAATAAATTTGATTTCTTGATTTTATTGTAATCTTGTTCTGTTACCTGTGTGATCTGCTATGTGTATGCTTTACCGTATAAAGATAAGTGAGCTGGTTCTAAGTTTCATTAATTCACTCCATAATACAATTTTGAAGAAGAAAAAAAGAAAGGGTAAATTACCGTCATCCTCTGACTCTGAGGTAAAATCAAATTACAAAAAACCCAGTACTCTTTGGGTAATTACAACTAAATATTCAGCTGTGAATCTTCTTAATCGTCCACTCTTATGGTGTCAAATTTAACATAATCTTCTAGATTTCGTGGAATGTTGTCCAGTTTATATTCGTTTTGTGCAAAAATGCAGATTCTGATAAACCATAATCTAATATTTACAAGCCAAGAGACACGTCTTATTATCATCTTGTTTTAAAATGTGGAGCTCGAATGGGGTAAAAGGGCTACAAACTAGAGAATATTGCATATAATCTAAGAAGATTCAACTCAATTTGACACCTGAACGTGTAAGAAGATTCATAGTTGACGAGATGGTTGTTATTACCTAAATAAGAGGGTTTTTCGTAATTTGACCTTACCAGAGGTGGGGTGGCCGTAATTTACCCTTTCATGTATAGTTTTCATTTTTTCATACATTTCTAAACTCCTTTTTCATGTGACTTCCATCATAGGTCAAGATTTTGGTACTGGCAAAATATGTCTTGGAGAATTGGAAGTTGTTCAAATCACTACATTCGAAAAAATATGGAGTTGCGCCCCATTACTCGGTAAATCCAACGGTGTCACATTTTACAAACCCGTAAAAATTCCAAACGGATATTTCACTCTTGGCCACCATTGTCAGCCAACCAATCGAAAATCGAGTGGCTATCTTCTCGTTGCCAAAAGCATATCCACCGTAGATTCCTCATCAAATTCCCCACCTCTCCAAAAGCCTCTAAGCTACACTCTAATCTTTAGCTCAAAATCTCGTAAAAATGGAAGTGGTTATATTTGGCTCCCGAATCCACCGACAGGTTATAAATCAGCGGGATTTATTGTTTCCAACGAGCCAAACGAGCCTGATCTTGAAGAAGTAAGATGTGTTCGGTCTGATCTTACGGAGAGTTGTGAAGTTGATGAAATCATATTTGATAGAAACTCTCTCTTCTCAAAGAGTCGATTTTACGTTTGGAATACGAGGCCATGCGAAAGAGGTATACTTTGCAAAGGTGTTCCTATTGGTACATTCTTTTGCAGTAGAGACAAGAGCGATGAAGACAGCAGCCTAAGTATTGGTTGTCTGAAAAACATCGATTCTTCGTATGCTGCAATGCCGAATGTAGACCAGATTCATGCGCTCGTTCAGCACTACGGGCCCACAATTTACTTCCACCCCGACGAAGCTTACTTCCCTTCTTCGGTTTCTTGGTTCTTCAAAAATGGAGCTCTTTTGTACAAAGAAGAGGATGGGGATAATAATAATAACAATAATGGATTAGCTATCGATTCTAATGGGTCTAATTTACCATGTGGAGGAAAAAACGATGGAGAATTCTGGCTCGATTTGCCTAAAGAAGACGAGAAAAGAGACTACGTAAAACGTGGTAATATCGAAACTGCAGAGGTTTATGTACATGTAAAACTGTCTTCGGGTGGAACTTTCACCGATATTTCCATGTGGATATTCTGCCCATTTAATGGTCCATCCACAATTAAAGCTGGACCGTTGGATTACTCTTTCGACAAAATAGGTCAACATGTTGGAGATTGGGAGCATTACACTCTCCGTTTGAGCAACTTCAGCGGAGAGCTTTCCCGCGTGTACTTTTCCGAGCACAGTGGCGGTGAATGGGTGGATGCATCGGAATTGGAGTTTATTAATGGAAATAAGTTCATTGTTTACGCATCGAAAAGCGGGCATGCGAGTTTTCCTCACGAGGGTTGCTATATACAGGGCTCGGAGAAACTTGGGATTGGAGCAAGAAATGATTGTGCTAAGAGCGAATATTCGGTAGATTCTTCGACAAAGTATTGTTTGGTGGCTGCTGAGTATATTGGAGATGGAATCACGGAGCCTCGCTGGTTGCAGTACATGAGAGAATGGGGCCCCACGGTTGTTTATAAATCAGGATCGGAGATTGATAAGATAATGAAAAACCTTCCCTTTTTCGTAAGGTTTTCGTTGGAGAATCTTGTGGAGTTGTTTCCTACGGAGATTTATGGAGAGGAAGGTCCAACGGGGCCCAAGGAGAAGGATAATTGGTTGGGAGACGAACGGTGTTAGAACGATGTTATATATATATATATATATATATATATATATATATATATATATATATATATATATATATATATATATATATATATATATATATATATAGAGAGAGAGAGAGAGAGAGAGAGAGAGAGAGAGAGAGAATGTGATTGTAACATATATTAGTGTAGAAGATGGTAAAAACTAGTATTGCATGCTTTGGCATTGTGTGTAAAATGAGTGATCAAGATCTTTGTATGTATTTGCCACTATTGGATCATGTATACTAATGTATTACCCACTCGGTATTCTATCAGTAGCTTAATACATATATAGCGAATGACTCGTTTAAACTAATATAATTTCGCCAGTCCCAACTTCAAAAAACGAGTCTGCTAATACATGGAGGCTTGACAATATTCAGAAAGATATACAAGAAACCTGTAAGAAAATTTACAACCTCGAGCATCCGAAAAGTAGAAAGATTTTTCAACGTTCTATAAAAATATATCAAGAACCGGTCGAAATTATCAAAAGAACACGAAATGGCAAGACCATAATTCAAAGCTTGATCTCCTCCCAACGCACCGGTTGGGCACACTCCCCACACACTGCACTACCGCCCATCTGTATTCTTTGACTCCTCAAAGTCATTAAGTGAGAGATTTTAGTGCACGGCCTCAGCCCATAACGGTATTGATGGCGTTGCTTTGCCCTTTCAAGTGCATAGTCTCGTTTGGGAGCCTCTGAAATGGGAGGATCGGGTTTTTTTATATGATGAACTACAGGTGTGGATTCTTCTACGTGTACTTTATGCTGCTCGGGTACGTTTTCATCTGGAGAAACTCTTTGAATTTCCTCCCACTCGAGGGTTTTCTGGTACACTTCCCAAGCTAAGTCCTGCTCCTCTTTCGATAGTTTCTCTTCTTCGTTTTCTTGCAAGAGGGTTTCGTGTTCGTGGTAATTTGAAATCCACCTGAAATGCAAAGATTGAATGTCTGTTACAACTGGCTATTTTGGTTAGTGTTGGAGTTGTTCTATATAGCATCTGACCAAAACCAAATACGTTGTAGTTCGGTGACCATAGGTAACAGATAGTAGAATCCGGCAAACATGATGACCATTTATCTAACATGAAGGATATAAACTGTATTTACTCGCATGCAAACCATCTAAGACAATATTTACAAGCACAAGAGAATCACGAACTGAACAAAACCGTTTGTACTTGCCAACTAGCAGTAGCCAAAATTTGCAAAAGAAGTCAGAACGATGTACCTGGGATAATATTTGCTTATCAAACTTTCGATTATGTTGTCTGAAGATAAACTTCCATGAGGAAGTGGCAGCTTCTCCTTCACTAGGTTTCCACCATAACCGGCTGTATTTTGTTCAGCCGTCTCTTGTCCCAAATCAGGCATTATGTCAGCATTATCATCATCGCCAAAGTCGAACAAATGTAGTATTTCTTCTTTAGACATTGTCCTGTGGACCTGCTGTCTATCAACTACTCTTGCTGCAAGGCCTTCCTTAGTCACCTGCAGAATTATTCTTTAATCACATTTCTTTCAAAAAAACTGGAAATAAATTACAGCTTAGTATTCTGATCTGCCATTACCTGACGCTTATATATTTTTTCTTCCATTGTAGCATGTGCCAGCAATCGGTATGCAAAAACAGGCTTCTTTTGGCCATATCTACACACGGATATATCTAATTTTCAGAAAATCCAAATTTAATTACTACTTGTTCAACAAAAAAAACAAGGCACGCGTACCTCCAAGCTCTATATATAGCCTGAAGATCATATGTTGGATTCCAGGATCCATCAACTATAATTACTCGGTTAGCTGCATGAAGATTAATCCCCAGAGACCCGGCCCTAGTCGATATCAAAGTGCATTTTACTCTTCTATTTGACGGATCGTTGAACCTTTCAACCAATTTTTGCCTTTCAGAGCATTCCGTTCTTCCATCTAATCTGTTGTAGATGCAGAAGGGAAGAATATTATTTCACCTTCATTTGATATAAAGCAAGAAAAAAAACCACTCTTATTTTTACAGACCGAGATTGATAAAAGCTTTTGTGCTTCTTATGACACAATCTATTTCAGAAATACAACAAAGATAGCTCAATATGGATCATCTGCTGCATCTGATGAAAATGGGAATGAGTGTGTAAATACACATGGCAATATTATTACGATGACTCCAAATTTTACCCTAATGGTAGGTAAATCAGACAATCCAATAAAAATATATATATCTATGAGCCAGCTCTGAAATGTATAAAAATTAAAAACCATATGCACCTGTACCAGTCCTTCCCCTTTTTCCAATATTTTCCATGCTTCCTCGGACGAAGGAACTTCGAAAGATGAAATTCAATCAGGTCAAGAGTTAATATACTCTGGCTGAAGACGAGTGCCTTATCACCCACATTCGAGCACATTGTGAGTATATCAAGAAGCAAAACTATTTTGCCACCTTGATCAGCTTCCTTGTAATTATTTTCCGTAAGAAGATCTCTCCACCAATCCTGGAAAGTTGATGCAAGAGACAATTTGGTCAAGTGTAATACTAAAACAAAAGAATTTAGACTTGTGTTTACCCAGCTGAAGAATAGGTAGACGCAGAAAAATTAGGTGTTCTATTATATCAAGTAAATGAGGAGGGTTAAGTCAGGGAGGGGGTAATAGAAAAAGGAAGTTTGCGGACCTGATAGAGAAATCCATTCTCATTTTTCTTGTGGGGGTTGACCAGTTTTTCTGCAACTGAGGACAATTGAATAAGAAGAAAGTAAGAAAAACAAAAAACCTCACACAAGAATGCACAGGAAATAGGTCCTAAGAAGTAAGAACACTATAAGCCATTTATTTGGAATTTAAGACAGCACTGCAGAAAAGTTTCCAGCATTGTACAGACACTAATTTGAGAAAATGCAGGTCATTTTCAGTTTTGATGAAACAAAGATGTCAAAACATGAAATATAAAGTTTCTATATACTAAGGAAACAAATAAACAATTCAACTAACTGCGTTCGACCTGACTCAGTTGTAACACTAACTATATCTGAAGGTGCATTTAGAATACCTCCAGGGATCACATTGTAGTCTACATTTTCATCGCTAGAGCTGTCATCTGCAAGACAATTCTCTGCATCCTCACGTTTAGCAGAGTCTTTGTTTTCTTTCCTCAATTGCAAAATCCCAGGATGATTCCATATCTGCAGAGAACACGTAGTATGTTAAACTTATACTCAGAAACAATACAATCAAGAATTGTATTTACAAAAAACAGTTAAGACATGATAGATGTTGCAAATTCGAAAATCTATAATCCTCCTCGCCTATAACTTCAATGGTGACACAGCAAAGATAATATCGAATTACTGAAATTTCTCTACAGAAATAGAGATATTAATATAACATATTCAGGAAACAAATGAGAGGGGGTGAAGAAAAAGGGTATATTTAGAGAAGCAAAACGAATACAAACCTGAGCTAAGGCCTGGTACCCCGCAAAAAAAGATCTTTTGATTATCTTTTCACCAGATATCTTGTCCTTTGCAAAACCATGAACATCAAGAAATCTCTGATACAGTTTTCTTTGTAATGGAGATAACTTTACAGAGATAACAAATACAGTTTTTGGGGGTAAATCTTTTTTAACCACATTCATGTCCATCCTTTGAACAAATCCTTTTAACTGCTCATACAGAATATGAGATCTTTGATTCATTATCTTCACATCTTCTGCAGTAGAATTGGTATGTTGACCATTTTCTATTGGATTTTGGAAACTGCAAATCAGCAAAACAGTGACCAGGTGACTAGGTAGCTTGGGGATAGACTAACGCCTAAAATGAATGCAATAGGTGAGAAAATGTTTCAGATTCTTACCGGTTCCTAAATTCATGGCTGCTACCAAGAAATCCTTCTCTAACAAAATCAACCATCTGTTCCAGATAAAGTTCAAGATGATCACCTAGTAGATTAAACATTCAACGTCAAGTCCAAAAAGTTCTGTATAGAAATTCATACACAATAGTACTCCATCAGATTGTTCTGAAGAGGTGATCCAGTCAATGCAATCCTTCTCTGGCACTTCACGTTTTTCAATGTCTGGGTTGTATCTGCCCTGGTGTTCTTGATAATGTGGGCCTCATCACAGACTAGGATATCAGGTCCATCCTAGCAAAAAATAACACACAATCCCGGAAAATAAAGATCCAAATTGGCTTAATAGAAAATTAAGAGATAGCACACAACATTATCAGATCTTCCATCAAAAGCACAAAAGAGAAAATGACTTCATAAGAATGATTTCCTTGTGCTTTCTCTTGCATATTTAGTTACAAATAATGACAATTGAAAATCACCTGAAGTGCATGACTAATCTCCCTAGCCAGGTCTCTGTCTTTGACATACTTTCCAAGAGACAAATTACGGAAGGCGGAATAGCCAATTAAGAAGACACCCCCTTTAGTTCTCCACTTGACAAGCAACTCAATTCTTTTCTCCCTGAATAAACAAAGCTAAAAGTATTACAGTATCTAGGAAAACTTGTGAAAGAGATTCATCTAAAGTTCTTATTTTACAGGAATTATATCAGCTATAATAAAATAAAATAATAATGAAAAAAAAAAGGTGAGCATGAAGCAGCGTGGAAAGCAGAGAACTAAAATCAGGTATAATCTAGAACAAAAGACAAACAAAATTCAAGCCCATTCTATAAACTAAAATGAAAACAACACAGGCAGAGGTTTAAGAATGCAACTAAATCTAGACAACTTCTTTCAGGTTCTGAACTAAATTCAAAATAAGGACTCCACAATTACTACTACCAATTTTCCAGTCATTATTTGCATTAATCAAACAAACAACACGAAATACAAACCTTGGAACATCGTCAAGCATGAAGATTCGAAGAGGCTTCAGCTCGGATGGTCTCCATTTCATAAACTCATGTCGCCAATTGTGTAGAACACTTACTGGTGTTACGATGAGTGCCGTTTTTAATCCTAGGTCGACAGTTCTCATAGCAGTGTACAGAAAAGCAATGACCTGTGTATGAAATTGACAGCTTAATAAAATCATAATTTTTTACATAACTCGAATAATATAAACCTGAAAGAGATGAATAAATTCAAATTCAAGACAGCCAGTAGGAATTCCTAGCATGTAGCGGCTTGTGTATCGGTAATCTGTATCCAATTATGGAAAGATAATCTAGAATATACTACTTGCATTACAAGCATCAAAAGAAATATAAGAAGTCTATAGTCAAACCGCATATACAAGAAGGATAATTTATCATACAAAAGAAGGTTTTTTCCTCCTCCTGTACAGATCAATCTCCTTCTGTTTCGATCAATGAAACATCTATAAACAAATTAACAAAAAGAAAACCTTGAAAAGAAAATAGGTTTGCACTTGAATATCCCAAAAAGGAAATGAAGATATTACGAGAGCCTTGTTCTTACTGAAAACAGTTCATACACCAGAAATAAAATTCTTAACGGGGGCATGGTAATAAATGTGGTATTCATTAATTAGGCTACAAAGGCTATTTCAAATGTTATTCACTATGTACTGCTAGTGCATTATCATGTAGCTCTTAAATGAATTCACTAGTTAGTGCATTATCATGTATCATCCCGAAAAGGATGATACATATCATCAGAACTTTCATCCAGATAATTATATGTGTAGTTGTATCAATAGAAAAAGGAAAAGCAGAAATTTAAAGTGAAATGTGTTTGACCGAGTTTGGAAATATTACCTGTAAAGTTTTACCTAACCCCATAGTATGAGCCAGAATGCAACCAAGACCTTTGTCGCCAGACCTCACTTTTCGCACAGATTGAATAATATTTTCCCACATAAATCTGATGCCTGCAATCTGAAGTATTTAAACTATCAAACTGGGACAATGTGTAAACGATAACTGACTAGATGCTAACAAGACAACTAACATTCTCAAGAAAACTATTTCAGCATGCGACCAAGTTGGAATTGAGAGATGTCATTACTTTATCTCACATTTCAATACATGAACCCAAATATGAAAATCAGAATTCAGGTAATGTGAACAGCTGAGCTGGCATGCAGACATAATTTCCATTCTGTAGTTCAAAAGAGGTTAGAATGCAAGCATTTTTATGCTCCAATTCTTGACCCAAAACCAATATACACTAATTCAGAGATCACAAATTTGGCTGCAGTTTATTCACATGAAACACGGTACAGAAAAAGAAACTTTTCCATTCATATGAAAAGCATAAAGAGTTACAAAAGGGTATTCCGTCATTGCCCAGCAAGTTACCTAATGCAGAAAACTATAAGGCCCTGATTCAGATTGTGAAAATACATGAATAGGGTAGAAACACTATATGGTAACATTAGGCAAACCTGATGGATTTTTAATTTCATTGAAATACTTGGAGGAATCCTCACTGGCTCTTCACCTTCCTCTCTCACCACATTTATTATGTAACCTGCAGACATATCGCCCAGCATTTCTACACCAGTGCCATCAAATGAACTCCTTTTACTGACCACCGATCTCATGGTAACAGATTTTGTAGAAAACCGTGCTTCCAAAGATTTAAGCCGCTCTTGACGCTCCTGAAAAAGAAATATATATGATATGTTCATAAGAGGTATTAGATTGATGCTAAAGAGAACTTTACCTTTTCAATTGCGATTTTCTTCTTAGTCTCTTCCCCCAATTCAGCATCATCAATGATCCTCCGAATTTTCTTTTTACGTCTTTTCTTAGAGCTGGAAAAAAAGGATGGACAATTAAATTGAATTGAAGGGTAATGCTAAGGTTCAGATAGGAATCAAATACTTCATCTATAAACTTGGTCACGCAACCTGAAAGACATTTCAAATGAAGACAGCAAACAAAAATGAAAGGACAAATCTTAAAGTTGAAATAATGTCAAAAAGAGAAAAGACATGCATGAGTCAAAAATCATATTATTCACAAACACAGATTCGTGGCATTCAGATTCTCTAACTTTAGGCATCAACTACCAGGGGCACAGATATTCGTCCTCGTAAAACTCAGAGACTGTCAGGTTTTCCAGTTTTCTGGCCCGGAGTTGCCATGACAAACTATAATTCTTATTCTAATTCAACTGAAACAGGATATTAAATTGAAGAAAGAAAGCCGGTAAAATTCTGCCAGAGCAAACAATAAAGCATTATATAAAGACTAAATCACAAAGATGAATAAGTAAGAAACAAACAATCATATTTCCCAAACAGAGTAGTACAAAACGGAAAAGGGAACTATTGTCGTACAATTTAACTATCACGGAATCCTAAAAGATAAACTTGCATTTGCATCTCTTAACTCTCAATCTTTAGGCCATTCCAAATAATGATATATATTATATGTGGATTTGGAATTCCAAAAGCCTTGACAGAAAATCCTAGGCAAAATTTCAAAATATTTGAACTTTAAGGTTTAAACGTAATGGAGATGTGTATAAACCATCATTTGTGAGGAGTAACCGCTTTGATTGTTAGTTATTATGTCCTAAGGGCTCGAACAAAAACAACATTGATCGGGATCTAGTGTACCTGGCATTGACATTGACGTCTGCATCTGAATCATCGGAATCCGAATCTGAACTAGAATCCGAATCCGAACTAGAGACAATATCAATTTCTGTTTTGGTGGCTTCCTCGATATGTGACAATCTATTTCCAGCAACAGAAGCTTCATCATCACTATCTACAGTAATTGTACAACATTTCTTCTTGTCAGACTGTAGGTCATCATCACATTCACTTGAACGCTTAACCCCCCTAGGCTGAACTAAATCCTGAACAGCAGAGCCATCAATCAGAGAGGCATCACTGCAACTCTTTGCTTTCTCTCCATTAACAACACCAGACAACTCAGGCACACTATCATTTTCAGCAGTGCCATCCTCTTGAGTCATGAAACCATCAATGGAGGAATTATCTCCCTGAATATCATCCTGGTAAGAAAATATAACAAAAGAAACATGACAACAATAATGATTTAGAAGGGCTAGCTGGGAGAAATTAATGGAAATGTAACTGCCTAACGTGAATCAAATTTGAACAATTAAGCATATATGTAACAAATCTTATAACTTTGTGCTCAAATTAAGCAACGAGATAAGGAATAAATAACAACACTTGAAGTAGGGGTGTAAATGAGCGGAGCCGGCTCGTGAGCTCGATGAACAGGCTCGCGAGCTTTTTTCAGTTTTAATGTTTATTATAAATAATATATAATAATAATATAATAAATACATAAAAAAATTCAAAAAAATAAATTATAGCTCATAATTATTTTGTCACAATTTTGTTACTTATAAATGATTTATTAGTAAAAAAATAATTATATGAGTGATATTAAAAAAATATAAATATAAATAAACAAAATGAGCATTGGATCGAGCTCAAGCCCAAAAAAATACACTCATGCTCGTTAAAATCGACTCGAGCTCTCCTAGTTTACACCCCTAACTTGAAGCATCATTTTCACCAAAACCATGACTAAGACTTGGAAATAGCTATTATAAATAACTAAGTTAAACAAAATAGACCCAAAACAGCTGAAGGCTTTAAAGTCAACCTCTTTGCATTGCTTTCTACGTCTCCTTTGTTTCAAACGAATATGAAGCTTGCGATCCGCATTTGCATCTTCTTCCTCTTTAACCTGTCACACAGAGATATAAGTCAAAGAAACAGCTTCATATCAGGTATTAGGAGCAAGATAGTCTATTATATTACAAAAGTAGGAAAATACACAACATTCTAACGTGTTCAGTGTTCCCTAAAGAATCACTACAACACTGGCTCATACTATAACGGCAGGGAAGGTTCAAACAAATCTATGAAGCATGGTTGAACCACCTATTAAGCACGCGTTGGAAAGTCGAAAACATTTTTAAATATTCACACAAAGGTAAATTTTGAGAACTTTACCATGCCAAAAGTTATTAAACCAGTTCAAACTGAAATCTTCTTTACATTTAAATTCAAGAATTTATAACAATGTGATGAAGGATAACTAGGAAGTGGAATAAAATACAAAGAACGCTGTTGCACGAGAAAATGAAAACGTTCTTTCAAAAAAATTATTTGATTTATTTCTAGAATATTTTTCAGTTTGCGTTGCGAAATTGTTGAAGCTCAATATGCCATATAAGAAACTTACGAGTTCTTAAGTAACATTCATACGTTTATATTATTTATTTTATTTTATATTTACTTTCTTTATATTTTATTCTTTTGTATTTCTAACCAATATCCAACTACAACACTATATACATGTTGAAAACATAATAATTGCTGGGCAGAACTGCAGAGAAGTGCAGATTTCGGCTGAACAGATTGGGATCGGCGTAAAACAGGAGAGTTGAAGATCGAAGAAATTGGCCCCGCTGCAGTCCAAGGATTCTATATAGATTAAAGTTAACAAAAGGAACAAGCTAAATTTTGCAAGATATGCAACTTTGGATTTAGACTTGATGAAAACTAAAACGGTAACTGTTATCTAGGTGTCCGAAAGGAACATAAATTTATAATGACATTCCTCATTTAACATTTAAGAAGGCAAAAAAATGTTACAAGATCATCACCAATTAGGATTTCATCCTCATTTGAGCATCACCACTATATCTTCATGTACAACCCAATGTCCTCGTATTTATTCTATATATTGCAATCCAAAACATGAACCACCAGAAAAATGAAATTGAAAATATATTTATGAAATACGCCAGGTGGATTTTGTAATGCTAGGGTTAGCTTATCCCGACTGTCCCATCCATTTATTTCCTAAACCTATGACTGAGACTATGTTGACCTGACATGCGATAACAATTCTCATTGAATACATGTAAGGCCACCTTATTGTAAGTTGCACAGTAATATCAATATGAAAACTCATCTTAGGAAGACTGTTTTCTTGAATACATTTTTCCTCATACGCAGAAATTTTGGGGAAAGGAAAACAATGTCAATCACTCTATTCCACAATCAGCTACAAGACATAGGTGAAAAAAGCTATCACGCTATTCGCTTATTACTCGATGCTATGAACATTAACAAACAAAGCTGACAAAAGTAACTCCTCAAAACATGAGAAAAATAAAGGACCGATGATTTACAGTTTAGCACATTAGACATTCCTAGCTTAGATGAATGAAGTGTGAGTCACTTTTTCTGTTATTGCTATAGATTCAAAGGAACAGATTCTGGAAATACAACCAACTGACCTTTCTAAAGTTTTTTTTTTGTTCTTCAGTAAGATTCAGATCTCTTTCGTTTTCTATAGCATCCGCAACAAATGGATCGCTTGAAGTACCATCAACATCATCAATCTCCTCCACCTGACCATGCCGTATACATGAGACACGAGTACTTATGAATAAGTAGTCAAAATAATTAATAGAACGAGTTTGAACATCCTGCTCTTTCAAATACAAATAACTAGGTCGCCTTGATTAAGTGTGAAAACGGCTTAGAAAAATTTGAATCATAGACCGTGTAGTATAAATAATATGATCATGATTATTTGAGTTCAGTTACCATATTGAGAGATATGATAAGATCAATAAGTGTTTAAGGAAAACTTGGGTGCCACCAAAGATATATGACAGAACAGATCAAAAACATTTCACCTCATCAACTCCTGGGAATTTCAGACCCAGTTCAGCAGCCTGTTGTGGGGTGCTAGCCAAGTAGACAGAAGCCCAGTGCTTGCTGCCGAAAGAGATATCCTCCACGGATGACTTATCAGAGCACATTTTGCCGAAAGAATCCCAATCTACATTCGTACTACTATTTACAGCTACACTGCTTTCACTTGCCACAGCTCTTTTCTCCAGGAAACCACTAGCGCCTTCCTCCAAAACTTTGCCATGCCGTCTGCCCTACAATGAAGATTCCAAATTCAGGATTCAAACTTATCCCATGATCACATTAACTCATGTAAGAGGCTGACAATGCACCTTCTCACAGGCCTGTGAATCTTGAGATACTCTTCAGCCTGAGAAACTGATGCAGTAGCATCAACTGACATTTGAGTTCCTACCCAGTGAGTCCTACTTTTCCAGGCCTCAGTGCAGCAACCATTAGGAGCTTGCCTTTCAATCCACTTATACAGACTGGAAAGATCAATATCGGCACCATCAAGTTGCTCCTGCTCAAAGAAAAATGAAAGTACAAACAAATGACATCACTACTAAAGCAGAAATTTATCAGGTAGTACAAATTTATCCTTTATAGATTCCCCTATAAAATTGAATGTGAATATTAGTTTGATTTATGAGAATAAAAAGTAAAGTTAGTTACGGTGAGGCCCTCTCAAACATGTTCAAACGTGAACTACCTATCAGTGGATATCCTAGTGTCTACCCTTCACTTTTTCATATATATTTTAAACCTGTACACTAAGGCAGCATGTCAGCGAGTTTTAAGTTATTATGTCAAACATATTAATAAAAACAAGTATAAAATATACCAATAAATGAGCACTCTCAGTCTCAAGCTCATCAAGCGCCACTTCCCATTCTTCCTTGAATGCCGCCATCTCTTCTGCTACAGCCTTGTCCAACTGCCAACCACCAAAAAGCATCAGAAATAGAATGATTATAGATAGAAAAATACATTAAAAAATATTTAAAAAAAAAAAAGAGGGACAGTAATAACTTACCTCATCACTGGAAAGAGATTGAGACAATTCTTTCCTAACATCAGCCTCTACTTTACTTAGAGATTCCTCTTCCAGTGCCTCTTGAGCTTCCGCAGCCTTAGAAAAATAAATTAGTTATTGTTATTACAGTAAAAGAGTGGATGTGCCAAGTTTGGAGCAAGATAAGTAAAAACATTTTACTTTGCTCTCAACTTCTAAAAGCTCGGCAATGAGACCTTCAATCTCCTCTTCAGTCAATGGTTCCTGCGAACATATCAAAATGCAAATTTACATGTAGGACAGAGAAGGAAGAAAAATAGAAGAACAAACCCATGCAATTATGAGTCAACAACAAACACATCTGGAGACAGGCAAAAGTCTTGAAGATATGAATTCAATAAAAGAATATAAATAAGGTGTATTTTGATGGAGTCCAATGGTGATCATGCATAGCTACTCAGAAAACAATAATGCTACAGATATAAGGACCTTGTATCAATTACAAAGGAACAAAAAAGATTGACAGATATTTTTCCCATCGATCATCTTAATCCAAGTCAGAGATATTTTCGTTTCCATATTGAAAAAAAAATCATCATCTACTACAAAGTACGAGTGGTACAAATTCTAATATTGGTAGGCCTAAATTTTACTTTCGCCAAATAATCCAATTTTTTTTCTGGCTTGTTAATTTGTCTCCTGAAGTACTCAACTCTCTCTATTCCATCAGGCCACTATATTCTAGCCCTCGAGGTTATCTTAGCCAATTTTCATACGAGAATCCAGTAGTGGAAGCACAGCTGCTGCTAAGTATACTTGTATTCTACTATTCCGAACATGGCCATCACATTTAAACATGAACACTTCAAAAACAATGACACACTTTCAAGCTCCCCATTACCAACACCAACAAAACGAAGGGAAGCACAATTTCATCATTATTATAATTCAGATTAAAAGGTTCGTCGCCGTAAATAATTTCTTAAAACAAAAGAAGAAGAAGAAAAACTGAAACAGAAGACCTAAATCACGATAGATTTAATTAAGTTCGAACGAGGAGAAATTTTTCCCTAAACAACAGAAAACGGAATCTGATCAAACGGAAGGTGAATGAATTTTCCCCGGCAAAACGTACAAAAATCTCCAAATTATTCAAATTAAAAAAGGAATTACGAAAAAAGCACCTCAGAATGTGATGCTTCTTCGTCTTCTTCTTCCTCCTCGTTATCATCCTCCATGGAATCGTCGGAAGAATCATTCTGTACAAGCTCAATTTCTTCCTCTGGTTTTTCCATCTCCTTTCCTTCGTCCATTGCTGGAACTATTTTTTGAATCAGAATAAATTGTTTTTCTCACAGAAGAAATACCTCCATATCAGTACTTCTCTCAGTTCAGTGGGTTTTAGCGAAGAAGAAGACGGAGTTTGGGGAAAACCAAATGCGACGGCGTACCCAAATTTTCACAGAAATTGGACGTTGCGGTAATTAAATAAATTAATAAATAAAAGCATTTTATTTTATTTTTCCCTAATTTGTCTCACTAATTACCATTTTATCTTTGCATTAATAATTAAATTGACTAGTTATGTATTCTTCTCTCTTACTTTATTTATTTTTAACTTTTAAAATGTTACCATTCTGGTGTTATGGTATAAATAAATATCGTGAAATACGAGAGTCTAGGTTTATTCAGTGCACATGTATAGTTGGTTACGGGTTGCTTCATTATCAAATAAAAAATAAAAAAATCAATAATTCAATTAATGATATGAAATTATTTTTTTTTTTCCGGTAGTGATCTTATCTTGTGTACATAATTACGAGGAAACGGAGAATTATCTGGTTATGTCGGGGTCGTTTAATGTCGACGGTAATTTTTACTGTCAACTGCATCTTCACTATCGTCCTCGCGTCTTCGTTGTTCATCACCGACACATACAGTCTTTCATGTCGGGCTAGGTATTGAAAAACCAACGAATCTAGATATATGTAGTTTCATATTTTTGTGCTAATCATTCATAATGCTTATTAATTAAAATGATATATGTTTTTTCTGTAAAGTCGTGGCCCATCGGCTCGAGACCATAATAATAATTGCACAAGCCCAACTGACCCAATTTCAAAATCAGAGTCAATATATAAAATTTTGAATTAATTAAGGAACTCATTTTTATTTATTTTATTCTCCATAGTCCATACTATAATACTATTGCATAAATTTATTTACTTTTTAATTTTGTTATTAAAATATAAAATAAAAGGATTCAAATTTATATTGTTTCAAATAAAATCTAGAAATATTAATTAATTTTGCATTTTTTTTATGAATATCTCTAAAAATGTAGGAATCACTATTTCCGAAGCCCAAAATTCTTAACGTACTATATATGTAGAACGGATACGGGAAGCAAACACGGCGAAACGGGGAAACAGGCACCGGAAAATCCCATTTTCCAAAATGTTGGATACGGGAACATGGGGAAACGTGTAAGTAGTAAAAATATAAGGATACATCTATAATTTCTAAAAAAATATTATAACGTTTAACTTATATATTTATCATTAATTGCATATTTGCATCTACAAATTATATATAATTTACGAGTTCCAAGCCGAATTATCATTCCACAAATTTGAGCCATACAAATTTATTTATGTATGGAATTAACATCTACAAAAAATATTAAAACACCAATAAAAGTAAAAAAGGATACATAAGGTTTAAGATATTTTTAAGCATATTCACTTCCGAGCCTTTATCTAAAACTTGTTTTGGATTTTCTTTGGTGGAAACGAGTTTTCATTTTTTCATTATTACCAGAAACAGTCCCAAAACATTTCCGACAGGTATTATGGTGTTTCAATTTCCAAAATGTTTTCGAAGCGTGGAAACGCGTGCGTATAGAAATTGCCGTAAATCTTAGCCTACTATCGATTGCATTATTCTTCTCTACAATTACATTATTGTTACTTGTCTTCCTATGATGGTACACAAGGGTTCAATATCATAGAAATCAAGCATGCAAAATAAATAATAACAATTATAAACCTTTACATTTACTAATTAATACTCAATTAGTTACTTAATTAAAACCAAAAAAGCAACTAAAGTACTAAAAAAAAATGAACACTTATACAAACTTCTGTAAAACTACAGAAGTCCTATAACAGGTGAATGTGCAAATATCAATTTCTCTTTATTACCATTATACCCCCAGTTCCGACAAATGCTCTTTCGCCTCGGCTTCGCTTCACCGAGCATCGTTATAACATCCCGCATTGAAGGCCTGTCCTTCGGCAGTTTCGCGGTGCAGACGAGTGCTATTTTCAGGACGAGAATCATCTCTTCTTGCACGTGCTTGCAATCGCCTGCAATGTCGGAATCAAGTGCCGATTCGGGCTCTGCGGATTTGCTGTTGACTTTTCTTCGGACCCATTCGACTATGTCGATCGATGAGTCACCGAATGAAGGGTCTAACGGGGTTTTCCCCGTTAGCAGCTCGAGAAGCACTACTCCGTAGCTGTATATATCGCTCTTCTCGTCGACCTTCAATGTGTATCCATATTCTTTATGGAGGAAAACAAAAAATTAGTACCAAAAAAAAAAAGTCGTTTAAGCTTAAGAGTGGCAGTCGGAGGGATGCAAAAATTCGAATATTTTAGTACCTAAAATATGAAAAATGCATGATAATATTGATATTATAAGTGTAATAATATGAAAGTGATTTAAGGCTAAGAGTCGAAATCTCATATATATTTCAGTTCGGATCCAAAAAAAAAGTCGGACTCGTAATTATGGAATTCGGGATGGAAAATATTGTTCAAAAAACTGGAAAAATTCGGATAGGAATCGGCCAAAATTAAAAATTCCTTTCCCATTTCCATTTTATTGCATTTAGCACCCTTGTATTTATTAAAAATGTCAATAAATCCCCATATTATAATTATTAACAAATTTGCCCCTATTATTCAATTTTATTAGCAAATTACCCCTAAAAATGAATCTTAGGAGGTTTTCAACTAATATTTAACACCAAGATTTTTTTAGCAATTCGGTTAACACAGAGGTGATAAAATAGAATGCAATAAATTGAAGATAATTATACACTAATTAAATAATTAATTACCTGGTGCAATGTAGCCATAGGAACCAGCCACCATAGAAACAGTCTCATTCTTGTGAGCCATTGTTCTAGCCAATCCAAAATCGGCAATTCTCGCCTCGAAATCGGAATCGAGCAGAATGTTGTTCGCCTTGACATCCCGGTGGATAACCGGCGGGCGGCAATCGTGGTGCAGGTAAGCAAGCCCCTGCGCCACGCCGAGCGCGATATTATACCTCGAAACCCAATCCAAAAACATCACTTTCTCCGACTTCAACTTCCCATGCAACGCCTCGCCGAGGTTCCCGTTCGGCATGTACTCGTAAACCATCATCACGTCTTTCTCGTTGTGCAAATACCCCAACATTCGCACTATATTCCGATGCCTAAGTTTCCCCAAAAGATCCACCTCAGCGAAGAGATCGGCCTCTCCCGTCTCGACATCTGTCTCGTCCGACGACGACGACCTCCACAGCTTCTTAACGGCTACTATAGAGTGCGGCCGTTGGATCTCGGCCTTGTACACTATCCCGGTCCCACCGACACCTATCACGTTCGACTCTTTAAGACAACCTAATATGTCGGAACTCGTGAAATGAAGCCGTTGGAACGCCACTAACCGCCACGGCCATTCCGAGTTAGTTTTCTTGAACCAATCGGAGAACGAGTAGCTACACAAGTACCACTTCTTGTACACCTGTCTCCCTCCGAAAACTAAAACCCCGACGGATAAAATCACCGATATTCCGACGAGAAACCCCACGAGTACGTGGTTTACGCGTACTACTTTCCTAGGCTTGTTCGCTGCACCGACGACACTCTGCGAGCAAGGTGGGAGTATCGCGCCACATAGACCGGCATTCCCTACGAGATCGCTCGGATTGATGGTGGTTAAAATGCCGGTGTTCGGAATGGGGCCCGCGAGCCTGTTGTAAGAGACGTTGAGCATTTCGAGAGCCGGCGAGCTTCCGAAACTATCCGGAATCTTCCCAACGAGAGAGTTGTTCGATAGATCGAGGACCGAGAGAGTCGGGATTGTGGCGATGGCCCGCGGAATCTCCCCCGTTAAATGGTTGCTCCTGAGATTCAACGTCACGAGCTTCTCGCAAGAGGCGATGCTCTGAGGAATCGGTCCCGATAAAAAGTTGTAAGAGAGATCGAGCACAGAGAGGGAAGGGCAGTCTTGGAATTGGTCCGGGATTTTCCCCTGCAGATTGTTGGCCGAGGCGCTGAAGGTTTGGAGGGTTTGAATGGATAGGATACTCGAAGGCAAAGAAGAATCGAGGCGATTGTACGATACATCGATAAAGGAAAGCGAAGTCGAAAGTGTAAAATCTTGAGGTATTTCACCACTTAGATTATTGTTAGATAATTCTAGTCTTTGGAGCTTTGGCAGAGTACCTAAGCCTAATGGAATCGGGCCCGAAAAATGATTTCTTTGGATCCGAACACGAACCAACGAAGAACAGTTCGATAGGCCCGTCGGAATCGAACCAGAGAACGAGTTATTGAAGAGGATGAGTTTAGTGAGATTACCCGAGTCACACAAGCCAGGTGGAATCTCGCCCGACAACAAATTCGAGGAAACGTCCAGCCATTGCAACGGAGAGTTTCGTCCGAGGTTTAACGGCAACGAGCCACTCAAAGAATTCTTCCACAACTCGAGAACTTCGAGCTTTTTAAGCTCGCCGATGCCGACAGGAATCGAGCCATTCAGCTCATTACACATAAGGTTCAGCAGCTGCAGATTCTCGAGCTCCGCCACCTCGTTCGGTATCGGCCCTGATAATTTGTTGTCCGAAAGATCGAGAAACACTAAGGACTTCATATTTCCGATTTCCGACGGAATTCTGCCTTCGAAACTGTTCTGGTACAAGTAAACCGTCGTCAGTTTCTTCAACATGCCTAGCTCCTTCGGAATCGAGCCACCCAACGCGCCGACAGCCAAATCGAGATACTGAAGATTACTGAGATTGCCGAATTCCGACGGAATTGGACCTTCGAACTGATTGTACCCCATGATGATAGTCTCTAAGGACGACATCTGTCCGATTTCCGCCGGGATTTTTCCGGTGAGATTGTTACCCGATAGGCCTAGAAACTTCAGCTTCTGCATATTCTTGAAAGACGACGGGATCGTGCCTTCGAAGAAACTCCCCCTGAAATCGAGAACCTCGAGCGAAAACGAACGGCCGAGATCTTCCGGGAGGAGTCCCTCGAAGTTGTTGCTCGACGCATTGATGCTTTTCAAGCCCGGAATGCCGCCTAGGCCGAACGGAAACCCCCCGACGAAGTTGTTCTGGCTCACATCAACGGCGGTCAATGAAGCGAGGCCGGCTAACGATTTCGGCAAATACGACGAGAAATCATTGCAGCTGAGGTCGAGCTCCGATAGAGTTGTCAGATCACGAACGCGGTCCGAGACGAGGCCGCTGAGGTTCATGTTCGATAAATCCAGCTTCGAAACGAGCCCGTTCGAGCTGCAGAGTACGCCGGTCCAATTGCAGTGTGGCGAATCATTTGGAACTCTCCACTCTTTCAAATGATCCATCGGATCGATGAAGCCCGATTTCAACGCCAAAAGTGCCGATAACTCGGGATTCGAAACATCTATAGATGTAACTACATTGGCAAAAAATGAACACAAACCAATGGAACAGTACAAGAACAAGAAAAGGTGATGAGTTTTCTTCTCCATATTTATTTAATTTATTTAAAAAAAATTAAATAAATTAATAATAATCAGTGTTCTTGCATCACTGCAGAAACAAGATTGTGTGATCATGAAACAGGGGAGAGTTATATGAAGGAGATAAGTGATTGTGTAATAAGTTTGTTATGATCACAATTATTGATCAAGAATGGGGGGGCGGGGGCCCCCTCCACTTGTCCATGTGTATTAAGCATGGAAATTAATGATTAATGATTAATGATTAATTTGGTGATTAGTTTAATGTGAGTTCGTGAGGTCTCGGGATTATAAACAGGTACTGATTAATTAATCATGCAACAAATGACTGTAAAGGTTTTTGGATTCAAGTACAATTGTTCCGACATTGAAACATGGGAAGGAATGTGTTTTACTCCATATGAACTCAGTGATTATTCATCATGATCAATGAGTCAACTCGGACAATGGTAATTAATCTGGTTTTTTTATTTTTCATATATATATATTTATATATATATATATATATATATATATATATATATATATATTGAAATTAGAAATATGAAATTTGAATAATTTTTTGCAGGAATAATAAGATTTTTTTGCAGGAATAAGAAATTATAATAAATTTGGATTTTATTTTTTTGAGAAAAAAAAATTGAATTTTAAAATAGTTAAAAAGGAGTGCAATTATAGAAATTCAAAATAGATGTTAAAGAACAAATCAATCATGACAAACTTTTTTTCATTTCTTTGTCCGTAACTTTTGTCCTTTTACTAATTGGCTAAAACTAGGGGGTTTTCGAGTTTATTCGATTTTTTTAATCGAATTTCAAAAGTTGTGTTTGATAAGTAATCGAGTCGAGCTTGAACGAGCTTCAATCGAGCACGAGCACGAGTAACGTGATTTTTTTCTAAGTATTGTTACTTATTATTTTATAATTTATCGAACAAAAATACGTGCTCAAACTTGATTTGCAATGTCAACAAACAAACTTATAGCGAACTACCACAAATCAAGTGTCGCGTAATTTAATTTGTCTGTATGGGTATAGCTCAACTCTTTCCGGTGGTGGTAAGTTGGTGCAATGTCCTAGAATCGAGAGTACTAGTAGCAGCGGCGACACTGTGTGAATTTCAACTCCAACGATGGTTGGTTGGTTCCTTGTAGACAGCAGACTCGTGTCCGCTACTCTAACGAGCCGTTGACACCATGATTTACATTTCGCCACCAAAACGTGTCGAGCCAGGGGTAAAATTGTAATTACAACTTTCCTAGTTGTATCTCATCAAATTTGATGCCCTTTTTTCTTGATTGCATTAAAATGTCTCTTGAACATGATCAATAAAAGGTTGTCAAAGAATATGTGCATGTTAGGCTTTAACTTAAGGGATAAGTGGTTAGAATCTTCATCCAACAAATAACAATCTTTTCTTTCTCCAATTCACACACACACACACACACAATTATCAATAATAGTGTGTGTGTTCACCCCCCACCCCCACCCTCACCCCCCCTAACCCCACCCCCCAATAATGTATACAAACACTGCTATTAATTACTTGGAAAAAGAACATGCAGCCCATCTGGCTCATTGAATATTATATGAATTTAAAAATTGAAAACAGTGGTAACTAATTATTTATATAATTAATATATATATATTTGGTATTTATGAGGTAATAAAGAAATAATAAAATAAATAGAAAGTGGGGGCTGGAAACCATGTGAAAAAAGGATTAGCCTGAAACTGCAAATGCAGCTTCCCTTGGGAATGAGAGTATTTGCATATTGCACCTGTTCCTGCTATGGAAGAGTCACAGGATTTTGCCTTATTTTTTCAAATAATAATTTATTTTAATTACAATAATATATATAAATTAAATAATATGATTCCAAAATGAGGTGTTCACATGCTTTATATATATATATATATATATATATATATATATATATATATATATATATATATATATATATATATATATATATATATATATATATATATATATATATATAATCAATTAATAAATCCCTAATTAATTATTATCTCATGAAGAGAGATGGAATTATGATGAAGCTTTTCAAAAGTAGTCTTTAATTAACAAGTTTTATAGCACCATTTTTTATTCATTTTAATGGAATTTACATATTTTAAAATTTTAATTTAGAAAGTGTTACTTTTTGTTTGTATTAAGGGGACCTTTGGAAAATCATGTACTATTTTGATTTTGAGTCATGAAGCTTTTTATTAACAAATATAAGGTATATATATATAAGATAAAATAATTTTAAGAATTCTCATTATAATTACAAGATAAATTAAATTATATGTTTTACAGTTACACCTAAATTAAATAAAGCAAATATTCTTATGATCTCACTAAAAAAAAATCTAGTCAGCAAAAAATATTTATTGCACTGATATTTAATTTATAATCTAGTGTGGGAATTAAAATTATTTTTAAATTATTATTTAAAATTATTCATTGCAATTAATTTGTTTAGAAAATATATCAAATATTGTACAGAGATAATTACTTTTTATTTTATTTATAAGTTACGTCAAACAATATTATTTGAATAATGTAATACTAGTATGAAATATTTGTACAAATATTTTAGAAAATAGATTTGTGATAAATTGATAATTACATTTGAATTTTTTTAGAAGACTGAATAGTGAATAATCACTAAAAAAAATATTTATATTTCATATGTTTTATTTAAAGATTTTTTATTTTTTTTGTTAACAGAGCCCAATTAGCTTCCACTTACATTTAATATCTCCTAAGAGTAGACAATCAAATTGGGCCAAGTTTAAAGATTGAGCCCAATTTAGAAATTAAGGGCTGAATTTGATTTCTGCGCCAACCTACATAATATTGGTAAATTACGAAACCGTCCCTAAATTTAGTCTAAATTAGGAAAAACACCCCTACCTATCCCTGATCTTTGTTTTTATCTTACACGGACCCCCTTACGGTGTGATTGTTTACTTAATCTTTTTTTATTCCAGGAAATATTTCCCGAAAATGCCGATATAACACAGATGTCGACATATTGGCTATGCATTGTTTCAAAAATTTCTTAATATGCAATGATGGTTCATAACTTCACATTAGCAATCGATGAAGTTTCCTAATATTGCAATGTGATTTCGAAGAAAAAAAAGGTTATTTTCGAAGGTATACGAATGCCACCTATATTTAAGAGGCTGTTCTTAGGGATAAAATCGATATTTTTTAGGGAATATTTTATAAAAACAAAAATATAACATGAAAAATCACACTGCAACGAGGTCGATGTAAGACGAAAACAAACATCGAGGGAATTTTGATTTAAGGATAGATGGGAGTGTTTTTAGTAATTACGGAAAATCTCTGAGGATAGGTTAAATTAATAAAAATAAATTAATAATTTATCTGTATTTTAGTGAAAAAAAATTATTTTATTTTATTTTTTAATTCCACCATAAAAGGAAAAAATGCTCAAAAAAATAAAATAATAATAAAAATAAAAATAGTGAGGCAGGCGCAGCACAAAATAAAGCAAAGACTTGTTAAAAGTAAACAACAATTTGTGTCCAAATTACTTGGTGGAGATTACAGTGTAAAAATAAGCCAGCTAGAAAGATCATTAATCACATATAGTTGTAAACTGCCATCTCAACTAATTAAGCACCCCTAATGTAATTAATATTCCATAATCTTGTTTCTGATTCGTCAATGACTCATAAACTAATTATATAAAATAAAAAATAAATATATTAATTTGACTAATTCGGATTCTTTTTTCTTTTAATATTGGATTACCTGTCCTTCTCCACTAATGATAACACGACAATTAATTATATAATATGAAACTACCATTTGCATTTATTGAAAGATAAGTCATTTTTGGCTGTTGTTCTTAGAAAGTGATTTAACGATTCATCATTCCTATCTTAATTCTTAATATATATATATATATATATATATATATATATATATATATATATATATATATATGCGATTGTATGTAAATTAAAAGTGACCAAAAATAATTTGATGTGTATTTCAGTGAGTGTAGTATACGATATGCGTTGATTCGGTGATTTTTTTTTTTTATTTGGAAATAGAAATAGGGGAAAAATAAATCAAGACAAGCTCGATGAATTTATTATTATGAATGTTAAAACAAACTTATAGGTAATTGTGGGACATTATTAGTAAATGACTTTTCAATGAAGTACTTACATTATTTGTTGAAATTAATAAATATGCATGTTCATCTATTATATCATGAGATCATCCCTCACCTAATTGAATTCATCTCTCTCCTATTATTATTATTTTTTTTGTTCTTGTTTTTTTATTCACTAATTCTTTTGGCTTTACTAATTAAGTTATGTATTAATTATGAATTTAGGGATGAAAATCGAATCAAACTACTCGATATTCAATTCGAGATCGATGGCTAAAAGCTTGATTCGAGCTCGAGATCATTAATTAAAAAAAATTAAGATATATACTCGACTTTGATTTGTGTTTGGTTCGATTAAAGCTCGTTCGAGCTCAAGTACTCGATGTGCTAATCAAACCAATCTGAAACATAACTTTCAAAGTTTGATGAAAATTTAACCACACTTGAACAACCATGTGTTTTGGCTCGACTCAGCTTGTTTACACCTTTAACGTCCGATGACTCGCTATAATAAATATTATAGAATGTGCCATTACATGATTTGATTGCAATACTTTGGGAAAGGGGAATCTTTTTCAACTAATTAATTAGTACATTCTCTCCTTTGAATATGTATTTAGTAACTCATTCAAAACCCTATGATTACTTACAAATAAACATGTCCACAAATATATCCTAATTACATATTAAACCAAGAAACAAATATCCATTAATGTAATTAATCCGAATTAATACATCATCAAGACTTTACAAGGATATAGTGGTTTCTCTTACAAACCTCAAACAACACAAGAACTCCCATAAAATATATATGAGAAAAATTCATCAAATAACCAAAAAAAAAAAAAAGAGAAAATAAAATTCGGTATTTATTTAATAATTAAAAAAAATACAAGGAGGGAAATAATATTAATCTTTGGAATCTTTTAGACAGCTACATATAATATAATTGTTAAAGATTCCAAAACTTCATTTCAGCCATAGAAGAAGAAGAAACACATGCAGATCAAACTTAGGTTTAAGAACTTCAAAGCCAAAAATAAAATAAAAATTGTATAAATAGAAGCCAAGCATCAGACTTGCCTAGAAGTTGTGTTTTTCTTCGAAAAATTCAACCCCTTAGCTTCGTGTCAATTGATTCACACGTAACACGCCGCGCATTTGCATAGAGATTTCTGTATCTACATCCATATATGAAAAACGGAATCGTGATCTCGACGGCTCCATTTTCTTCGCCTTACGAATCTTGATATGAAAAATGACCTAAAAATATTGGTCGTCAAAGGAAGAAGGAAGAAGAAAGAGGTGTGGGAGAGAGGATTAATGAAGAATATGGAGTTGGTATTATTAGTATTTATATATTAAGAATGATGATTTTGCATAGTGCATAGGAAAATAAACAAAGGCGACAGCTACGAGGGGTCTAATAGGCAAAATTAAAATAGTAAAGGGGCCTACAAGTTAAACAATATTACTTTTATCTCCTTTTTAGTATCGTTTAAAGTAAATGATTTTTTTTTTTTGAAAAACTCCTATTAAATAGCATCCATTTTAAAACAAAACCCCCAAATTATCTTTAAAAAAAAAATCAAAATTGAATTTTAGAGATGAAAATCTATGAAATTGGAGTTAAAATACGATTTACAATTATGAATTTGAGTTAAATTAGGATTAATCTTTTTTGGATTTGTCTGGGACCCGACCCCATGGTGATGTTGTGGAAGATTGAAATTGATTTCCGTAATTGGACATCATATCATCACTAATTGATGTCCCTCCCTCCCCCTCTCTCTCTCTATATATAAATTTAATTCGGATAATCATTCTCGCGGGACAGTTAATCATACATACTTCATTATGGGGTGTTTACGCAGTTTGTTTCGCGGGACCCACTTGTTGTCCTCGTAAGGAATTACGTAAAGTAGTTTATTTACAACCTCGAGACCGAATCGTGGGAGTTGCTTGGCCATTATAGCGAAAATATGTTTCCTCGAATCACCTTTTCTATCTTCTTATGCTCACCTTTGAATAATTATACTTGGAGGTTAATTGGTTCCTCGACTCGAATACATGACCAACTAAATTCTAAAGCCTAGGCCTCGATTGATAGGACATATAAGCCGTCGTGATTAGCTATTGAATAATAAATTCCCATACAATCATAGGAAGAAACAATATCCACAAGAGTAGTATATATCAACGATAAAGATAACTGCAAAATCAAACAAGTAACAAGAAACCATCTCTTCGAATATCTCACATGTCAAGTAGTTCAAAATGCCATTCATATGTAAAACCCGAATAGCACTCAGTTTATATCAATACAAACTCCAAAAGAATCGGCCATTTACAGTTCAGAAATAAATCGGTGACCCGCAACAAAAAACAGCCACCTAGTTTTGTATCTATATATGTATTGAGTATATTCTATCATATAAACATCTCTTCAAATTGTTTTTCGATGAACTATCAAGAATGTGATCCCAGAATAAAAGCATGAATCTCAGCCCAGCTAGACACTGTATATAAAATTCCGGATAAACCCTTCCAACCAGACGAGCTTTCTTCCTCAGTAAACTGTTTCTGTTTCTCAATCAAACCTGGAAACAAAGGAACAAACGATACACCAAAATGACTCCCCACTCTTCTCAGGCTTGTGCTTGAACCTATGACAATACCAACATCTGCCTCGAGCAAGCAGAGCAAGTCACCCACTGAATCTCCGATGTATACTGTCAGAATCTTCTTCTGATCACTGCAACAACTCTGTTTGATATTAGTAAAAGCTTGAACTTTGTCAATGGGAGACTCCACCTTTTTAATGATTTCGCCCGTCGATAAGGAATCTTCGTAGGTGAACTCGTTTGCATGTATATTTACCGGGTCTAAACCACCTGCTAAAGACCACACCATATTAGCACACCAAAAATTATTGCACTAGTAGTATAAAATGAAAGATAACTTTTCCATGAGATGATAACACCAGAAAAGAAGGCTATAAAACTGATCAGAATTTAAAAATTGCTATACTAAATTAAGGGAACGTTGACTCTCTTTATTTTTACCATCTCTCGTTGATTTCCACCAAAATCAAGGAGAAATTGAGCAACTAGTCTAAGCTGTTTCAGTTTTGTAATTTGTAGCTGAGGGTGCTATCTGCTTGTTTCATAATGAGAAAGCCAGTTCAAATTCTACGTGTGAAAAATGCAATTATCAAATCAGGAATAATCGAAACTGATCGAACACATAAACATTATCCCAAAGAAAAAGAACCAACCTGATGCAAAAGCAGATCTGATGAGATCACCACACCAACAATAAGAAAGAACATGGATGTTTGTGTTCAAGTTTTCATTCTTAACAGCGTTCAGAAAGAAATTAGTACAACCATCTTGGAGAATGAGTCGCTCTCCAGCTCGTTTAATGTCCTCAGAATTCAGACCCTTCAGCACCCCAGAATCGATCACTCTCAAATTTGCTTTTTTCTCAAAATCTGAGAGGTGCTCAAGTGCTCCACGCAGCCCTTCATAATTGAAAATTTCCCCTGCAAGCACAGTTATTTCTTAAGACTTAGTCATCTTCCCTCTAAATTAATTTGAATACGAATTCACATAAAAAAGAATGAAATAACTACACACTCACCTTTATTGGATTGCAAGGCGCTTTCTATGCACTGTTCATACTCTTCAGTATACTGTTTGGAAAGTTCTTCCCATGTACTTCTTAAGCCAACCGAAGACATCCGAACAAGTTGATTTCCTGGTTGATTTTGGTCTGATTTTGGGGCCGTTATAATTGCTATTTCTGCCAAGATGGCAGATGAATCCAAAACGGTGCATGTCAAATCAAAATCTGAAAATAACATGAGACAATGTTCTGCTGGATTGTGCTCTTTAGATAGAGGAACAACACATTTCTGAGCAAGTGGTTGGGCTAGGAAGAACTGTAACTCCAGTTTCATAGCTTGGTGATAGAGCTTCTCAATGACATCAAGCTCTTCCCCAGTTAATGACACACTTAACTTATCCAGCAGGTCCTCTGTCTGCAAAGCTGCTGCCTGAATCAACAAAATGAAATCGCTGAAATTTCAAATCTATATCCAACCTTTTGCTTTGACGAAGGGAAAGTTGAGCAGAAAAGAGCTCAGATGAGTTTCTCATTGGTAATAATACAAACCTGAAAAACATCAGAGGAGTAATTGTCTATCCACTTTTGATATGGATGAATGCCTTCACTGGGATCAAGAAGTGCCTGCAACTCCTTTCCAAGAAAGGCATAAAGCCTCATACAAGGAGTCATTGCACCAAGAGTATAAGCTGCCAATTTTGTTTTCTCAAAAGGAGTAGCTAATTTACCCGGAGCTTTTACTCCTTCAACCTTTCCTGATGCTGTTGCCAGTAAAAAGTCCGTATACTTAACAGTGGCAGCATTTGGAGTACTCTCTTTAGGCAAGTCAAAACCCCACTCCTGCGTTTTACAATATGGACATAGTTACAGAATGGAACGTTATATGCATTTGAAACTTAACGAATATAATAGCCAAACTACTATTAAGCAGAACTAGGCATGAAGAATAGCAATAAGTTTTGGCCAGACATGCAAATTCTATTTATTGGCAGAATGAAACCACATAGTACTTCGTATTCCTTTTTTTATTTTAACAAACAAAAAATGTTCCTCCCAAAAAATTAAACAAATAACTGAATTAGCTACAAGCAGCTATGTCTGATTGGGACAAAGTAAAGATTCGACGGCATGAACATCAATCTATAAACAATATATCTTCTTCTAGCATAACCTAAGTTCCTCCACATTACACCTTTAGTAGAAACATTCATCTTCCAAAATAATCCTTGAAAACCTTACACATCAACGGTCAGCCATTGATGACATTCGCATGCTCCTAGTAGAATCAAGTAGATGATTATGAAATCAAAAGTCCTTAACATTTCACCAAGACCCAACAGATAGAAGGCACAATAGAGGATGGTTATCTATACTTTTCCAAATTTCAGCAAGTGAACACAATAACATGACAAAATAACATGCCAAACAAGAAACATAAAAATTTAAAGCAACTACATGCTATATGCACCTTCGGAGTCTCGAATACTTACATGGACAAATGAATCATGCATTTTAAGCTCTTGAAGGACATTTTTTCTCAGTTCGTAAATCCCAACTTTTGCATCATCGTCATCAGCACACTCCTCAGCCATTTCATACCTGATGCACAATTTCTCACTTTTGAGCACAATGTCACCATATGCATGCATATAAGCAAGGCAGGGATATGCAACAGTAGCTAAAAGACAAGACACTAGGCCTGTGCCGACCTATTGCATTTTTAAGAACACCTGCACCTAGATGTACATTTAAGCCACGTGTCAATAAGGAAATCTTGCTGACCATGTGAATGCCATAGCTGACAGATTGATAACTAAGAATACTTATGGATCTCCTATGATTTAAATATTTCTTTCCATTGGCCTTTTCTTCAACGTATTAAAAGAAATATTGTGTATCAATTTTGTGTCAGTTTACTGCTCAGCTATTTCACTGCTTGCTTCAGAGGAATAACAAAATCATCAAAAGAACGGAGCAAAAAAAGCCATAACAGGTAAAGAAGTAGATTGAGAGACAAAATCACAACCATGGCAGTAGATTGTTTACTGATTCATTCACTCGCAGTTTACCATTAAACTAGCACCACGAAGATAACAAACAATGCAATAATAAATATTATCTGAGCCTTGAATTATTGAATCTTACTCATGTCCTAATTGATACACTAAACAAACCTATACATCTCTCATTGCACATATAAAGCAAGATGATAAGAGATTTGTCAGTATAAACCCGTATTCGGATTAAATTTTAATATTCCTTAAAAAAATCGACAAAAGAAACACCCGAACACTTTTTGACCCTCACTGTAAACTGAATTAGAATCACGAATAACATTCCAAAAACCAAGAGATATTCAACAAGTATAATATTAACACAGCTCCAATACCAAACAAGATGGAAAAAATAAATAAATCATTGAATGAAATACAGCTGCGAGGATTACTAACGCTTTCGCAAAGGCACGTAAGAAATGCACATCCTGCGCAATATAATTGCGAAACGTATCCAGATTGAGATTCCCGGCGGCCAAACTGACCACAAAAGGAGAATACAGCGCGTGTGTCCACTCCTTCCTGAACTTGATCCAGAATCTCCTCCCTATCCCCTCCTCTATGGGTGGCGCCGGCAACTTCGGAGTTGCCGACGATGCCATCGGGAATCTGATAAAACCGCCGGTCGTTGACGCCGATTTGTACGATCTGAGGCGAGATGCAAGCGCGGAAGACGGAAAAAGGTGAGGATAAGAGAATGAGGGTTTTGCGAACAAACTGAGAGAGGGCGGTGATACGGTTTGGACGAGATATAACAGTTTTTGCATCAAATTGAAATGGATTCTCTTCTGATTTTATATGGAATTTTATTCTATCGACTGTGGATTTAACGGTTTATTGTTTCAGGTGAAAACAACGGCGGAGGAGGTGGCGGAGGGACGGAGGTGCAGGGAGGAAAATGGGCGGAGCGGAGGAAACAAAGAAGTAATGGGCTGTTATTGACCAGCCCATTTATACTCTTTCTAATACAATGGGCCTAAAATTGAAACTAAAATATTTTTAATGGAAAAATATAGTTTGGTCCCTCAGGTTTGCATTAATTACACATTTGGTCCCTCATGTTCACAAAAAACACATTTAGTTTCTCATATTTCAAAAAATCAACATTTTTAGCCATTTCTATCAATTTTCCGTTAGTATTAACGTAATCAAGTGTTTGCCCATTGTTTCCTTAACTGATGGTGTAACGTTAAATTGACAAAAATGACCAAAAGTGCTAAATTGTTAAAACATGATAGAGCAAATGTCTTTTTTGTGAACATGGAGGACCAAATGTGATAAGTTCAAACTTGAGGGGTGAAAACTGTAATTTTCTCATCTTTTTAAGGGTAAATTACGAAACCACTGAACTTATGTTAAACAACAAAAAACGCCCCCACATATTCATAATAACCAAAATCTCCCTCTAATTAATTGTTGATCAAGTTTTTTAATGTGTATAGTCTATTATACCTTCTGTTAAGTAGGTGAGAAATAAAAGAAATGGAATAAAAAAAATCAGTGAAAAATCACACTATAAGGGATTGGTGTAAGACGGAAACAAATCTAAAGGGTTTTTTTTGGTAATTATGTATAGGTGGAGGTGGTTTGTATAATTTAATCTAAGTTTAGGGGTTTTTTCGTAATTTACCCTATTTTTAATTTGGCTTATCTTTTATTTAAAATAAATAAAGAAATAAAACAAACATTTCAATTTGTTGTTGGTTGTACCTTTGTATTAGTATTTTCTGGATCGACTTGTACCTTGTATTTTTACTACTCTGATTACTGATAATGGCGCTTTCGTAAATTCTTGCTCGCTCTGCTCTCCCACCTTCAAATGGAGTCTCGAGCGATACAATTTCTCAGCCAATTCCCAATTTCAATTCCGATTCCTCAAATTTGCTATCGCAAATTTTTAACTGGTAACTACAGTAGTAATATTCGTCGGGGGCGGTGTTATTCCGGTGGCCGGAGCAGCGGCGGTTCGCGGTGGGATTGGAACGAGAACGCAAACGCAAACAAACGGTCCAGATTCAAAGATGCTTACGCGACGGACGAATACGAAGAGGAAGGATTTGGGTTCAGTAGTGAAGCCAAGCAGCGGAAGTGGTGGTCTGATAATTCATTCACAGAAGATGATGAAGAGGACGACCAAGGGTTTGGGATTTACGAAGCTGCCATTGGTTTCAATTGGGTTTTAAAGGTAGTTTTCTGAATTCGATTTCAGCTTGCTTTTCTTCGTTGCTGTTAATGGGGGAGTTACGAATTAAGATAGACGTTATCCATAATTCTAGTGATTATTGACAAACCAATTATGAATTTATGTTATTTGTTTAATACTTTGTTCGTGAATTTCATCGAATTATATCCTACCATAAAGGTGTATAGATCCTTAGAACACGTTTCGCACACATCCACGTGCGTATATCCGTGTGAATCGAGTCTCGTTGATGGAAGGTTTCGTTTCATGGCGAAAATTCGTGAAGTTCGAATTTGTTTTAGAGGGAATTCGCAGTAACTGAAACATATTTTCTGCATTTTATGATTCAACATAATTTAGCTTCACTGCAGGTGTTTCGAGCCTTTGGATGGATGATTCCAGCTGTCATGATCTCATTACTCCTCGGAACGGGGCCCAATGCTATCGTCATGACCTTAGCTCTACCCCTCGCCCAGTCAGCATTTTATTTAGTCACCGACACACTGTGGGGAAGGTCCGACGAAACTCCAAGACCAAAGTCCAAGAGCAAGAAACGGCCCTTTGCTGGAGCTAAAAGTCGTACGAGAGTGAGAAAAGAAAAGGACGTTCGCTCTCAGGCAGAAACCGAGGCGCAGAATTATAAATCATGGGTAGATGCTAACAATGGTTCGTCTGAAAAGGACAAGAGTAATAATCCTCAAGATTTTGGTGGGTGGGATGAGCTGGATAATCAGGCGAGACCGAAAAACGAACCCCGTGTGACCCCTTCTGAACCGCCGAACGAACCAAGATCGCAAGATAGGGTTAAATTAAGCAGGAGAACAAAGGGGGAAACGCCGTTACTCATGAGACTATTGATTGCCATGTTCCCTTATTTGGGATTTTGGACCAAGTTATTTTAACTACTGTGAGTTTGCAAATCGAAATTCTCAATTGATATATATATATATATATATATATATATATATATATATATATATATATATATATGGTCATGATCTTGATGGTGTTTGTGCTTAGCCAATGGGGATCCAGAGCAAGATTAGATTGCGGTTTTGTCGATGAATGAAGTACCTTTGTGGATTTGGTTCCCTTTATTTACAACTATGCCACTTTACGGGGAAAAGCTCTTATGACGTGTATCAGGTTCATGCCTCCTTACCCTGCTCCCATGTCATTTTGCAGTCGTGATATATACGAGCTGTAGTGGAGAATTCTTTATTGTGTGTGTGTGTATATACGTATATTCGTGTTTGAATTGGATGAATTATTAGAATAATGTCTACACAGACACACTGTATACAATCATTGTTGAATCTGAATCTTGATCTTTGAGTAAAAGATTTAAAGGTATACTTTCTTAATGCGATGGGCTCTCATCTTGCATCCGTGAATGGCTTGTGATGATAGATTATAAATAGTTATGAAGAAACGTAAAGAAAACTCAGTTCGTTTTTCATAACCTATTCCATTTTCGAAGATCCATCTTACTCGGAAAACAACTTGGAGCATAGACATTTTTTTCTTGTTCTTATCAGAAGATTGAATATGTAGTGATATTTCGTGTTACTAACTTGTTATTTGCAGGAAAGAAGTAAGAATGTGAGGGCATCAGCAATATCACGAAAAAAAATCCGAAAGTTCAATCAATAGAGAAGCACAAAAAGGTCACACATTTGTTTGAAAGAAGATTAATCAAAAGTCACACAATGCCCCTTCCCGGAAACAATCGACAAACACATCAATTTCCTAGAAGCACCAACACAAAAGTAAAATATCTCATTACAATCTGTGAACATGTTATTCACAATCTCAGGTATTTATTTCATTTTCTCTTTCACACATCAGCACCTCGTGGTGTGTGCTCGGGTGTAGACGTATCACTCGGGCCAGCCTGATTCTGATTGAAGTTCGGAAGAGCAGAATTCTCATCTTCATCTTCGTAGACGTATGCCATACCACCATGCCTAGCCAAGTCCATTCCAGCCGTTTCATCTTTAAATGAAACCCTCAGTAGACCCATTTTATGTAGCGCAAGAAACAACGGCGCCATCGTAGCCGTGACCCACCCGATAACCACAAGAATCTGCACAAGCTGTGCCGCCAATAACTTCCCGCCCCCGCCCATGAACAACCCGTACGGCCTATCGGGTCGACCCGGATAAACCTCGTTCACGTAAATCTTTTTAGCGAATAGGCCCGTGAAGAGTAGGCCCCACGCCCCGCACCCGCCGTGCAATTGGGCCGCCTCGAGCGGGTCGTCGTACTTGAGCTTTTTCGCTAGCTTGTTGAGTCCGATAAGAACCCACGCCGCCACAAAACCGCACACGATCGCCGCCCACGGCTCCACCACCGAGCAGCCGGAGGTGATGGCGGCGAACCCACCCAGAAGGCCGTTGCAGACGTCCATGACATTCCAGTGGCCGACCAGGATCCGCCTACCAAACAAGGTTGTCAGGGCGGCCGTGCTCCCAGCAAGTGTCGTAGTGACAGCTGTCCTCCCTATAGCGCTCCACTGGCCGTAGTAGGGTTTGTCTGCCGACCCGTAGGATTTGACAATGGTTAAAAACGAACCAGGGTTGAAACCATACCAACCGAACCAGAGCAGGAAGGTGCCCAAGACCACCAGCGAGGCACTGTGGCCTCGCAGGGCTACGGATCGGCCGGTTTTATCGAAACGGCCGATACGTGGGCCCTCGATTAGTGCACCCCAGAATCCGGCTACACCTCCAACCATGTGGACCACACCGGAGCCGGCGAAATCAATGGCCCCCGAGCCGAAGAGAAGGTCTCCGCTTGTCTTGGCGGCAGCGGCCCAACCATCGCCCGACCAGAACCAGTGGGAGGCTATTGGGTAGACGAAACCGGTTAGGAATGTTGAGTATATTAGGTATGCCACAAACTGTGTCCTCTCTGCAATGGATCCGCTAGTAATACCTGATGATCATATATATATATGATTATATATCAAACCAATATGAGAATTAAACATCATGTTAAAATTAAGGGTAAATTTCACTTTGCCCCTTCTACTTTGGCTCAATATCACTTTACCCCCCTTCTACTCTCGATTGCATCGACTTGCCCCTCTGTACTTGAAAAATTGTTTCAGTGTGGCTATCGCAGATAGTTTTCATACCTTTGACCTTAACACCCTTTGATCTAAGTCTGAAAATTACAAAAAACCCACCCCTCCCACTTTGAATAATTATTAATAGAATTAAAAATAAATTGTGGTTAGCATCTTGGACTATGTTTTCTCGTTGTCTTGAATTTTTAATTATTTTTTTTAATAATTATTTAAACTGGAAGAGATGGCGTTTTTGTAATTTCAGAGCTTAGATCAAACAGTGTTAAAGTCAAATATTGACAACTAACAGCGAGGGCCATATTGAGACAATTTTTCAAGTACAGGGGGCAAATCGATGCAATCGAGAGTAGAAGGGGGTAAAGTGATATCGAACGAAAGTAAAGGGTGGAAAGTGAAATTTACCCTAAAATTAATCAATGAAACAAGAAAAAAAAATTATACATATGCACACACATATTATATATACCTGCAGCAGCAATGGCGAAAGCCCACTGGTAGAGAAAGAAACTGTAATCGAATCCAGCCGTGGGAAAGTCACTGAGGGCGAAGAAATGCTTTCCGATGAAACCGTTGGAGGGCCCACCAAAGGCGAAGGCGTAGCCGAACAGATAGTAACTGAGTCCACCAGCTGCTGCATCAAGAACATTGGTGAGCATGATGTTCATTGTGTTCTTGGCCCTAACCGAGCCCGCGCACAGCATAGCAAAACCGAGCTGCATGGCAAACACCAAGTACGCAGAGAAGAGTAGGTACGTGTTGTCTATCGCGTACGTGGCGTCGGAGAGCTTGGCCGAGACTGCGTCGAAGCGGCCGCAGATGAAGGCGGCGGTTAGGGTGGCGTTTGGGTCGGCCCCGAGGAGGGGGATGAGGTCCGCGGCTGAGCAGCTCATCGGGTCAGCCATGCTGTGGCGGTGCTACCGTGGAGTTGTGTGTGTGTGTGTGTGTGTGTGTTTTGGCAATTAGTGTAAAATGATTGTTAAAATGAATCTTGGAGTTGGGTTTTTATAGAGAAGATTTGAGGATTCTGTCACGCAATTTTAAGACATGTTGTAACACACGAAATTTATATAATATAATTTGTTGGCCTAAGTCAATTTTTTATAGAGGTGAGAATATTTCATTAGTTTGTGCGCGTTTGGAATTGTAGATACTTAATCAAATCAACATTTAATGGAATTTATTAGTTGTGGGCGTTGAGATTCAAGATTCTTTAGATTCAAATTGTGATACTAAATTTGTTTTCTTTTGTCCTATGATGTCTTTTTCTAATAAGAAAAAAATTATGAATCTTATAATAGGGTAAATTACGGCCAACCCCCTGAGGTAGGGTCAAATTACGAAAAAAAACCCTTATGTTTGGATAATTTCAGTCACCCCTTAATTATGAATTTTCTTACACGTCCACCCTTATAATGTCAAATCAAACATAATATTCTAAAATCCGTGAAATGTTCTCTAGTTTCTACTCGTTTTGTGCAAAAATGCAGTGTGTAATGCACCACAATCTGATATTTACAAGCGAATAGACGTATCTTATGATCATCTTATTTCAAAATATGAAGCTCGAATGGGATAAAACGGGTACAAATTGGAAAATATTCCACATAATTTGTAAGATTCCATTAAATTTGACATCACAAGGGTGTACGTCTAAGAAGATTCATAGTTGATGGGTGGTTGTGACCACCCAAATAATATATTTTTTTTTTATAATTTGACATTACGTTAGGGTATGACCTTAATTTACCCTATATAATATATGTTTCGGTTTACAATTTCGACTTGGAACACTTTTTTCCCCATCAAATATAATGACTTACCCTCTAAAACCGAACCTATTTAATTGGCGTGCATCAATCTTATAAAAACATAAACGTACGGTGTATTTTATAAATAGTTGAAATACTTGTTAAGCATCTTTTTGAAATATATATATCAAAACTTTAAACGACATTTATTTAAAATTGCTGAATTTACTTGTGTAAAGTAAATTAAGATGTTAATCAAATTATTACGTTCATAAGAAGACTATTTGCCCAAACTTCGTCAGCAATGATTCATGTAAGAAAGCTACTCATTATTAAAATATTGGGACAAATTGTAATTAATCGTAATCGTGAAGAGTGGATCTTTTATTAAAATTTAAAAGTCAGATTCTCACATATTGAAATTTTAATTACTTTGCAAGCTTCCTAAATTCCGTTTGAGAATAAATGGTTTTGTAGATTCGAGAACCGGTGAAATACGTCGGATGATTTTAAAATTCAATAAATCACTGATTACAATTGTGATTTGAGTTATTTAAAATTTAAAATATAACTCATTCATGCATAAATTTGTCAGCTGATATCAATTCTAACTGATTCAAGTAGAATCAGAAAGCTAATTCCTTTAACTACAGTTTTCGTATTTTGGATTTTGCCGAAATCAAACTGGATTATGATCAAAATCACATCCAAATCAAAAATGTTAAATAAAATTGAAACGATATTTAATATTTCAACTGTTTTTGCCGACTAACAAATTAGTGAAAGATGCAAAGAATCAGAAGCCATACTTTCTACTAAAAGAAAAGGAATCTACAACTCATATTTTAAATATTTGATTCCTTAATCAATTTAGTAATTATATAATATTTTATTTTGTGATTATGTGTTTGATGTTTACTAATACATTAATTTAACATTATTAACGATGTGATTAGTGAATTATCTATTCAATAAGGATTTAAATAATTTTGTGGCTGCAGAGCCCTCACAGTTTTACACATTATCTTTCATGGATTTCTTATCACCAGAAAAAAAATATGAATAAAAGAAAAGATATTTATTGTGTTACAAACAATATTTTTCAATCATTATCTAAAAAGAAAATAATATTTTCAATCATTAAATAATTTTAAATAATCGAAATAATTAGTACAATTACAATTCGAACTTTTGATTCTACATTATATATACCTATACACAGTGGTGGAGTTAGGATTTTATTTCATCAGACACTAAATATACGTTATAAATTATCGATCGAATAATAATTTTAATATAAAACAATAATTATAAAAAATTTAAAAATCTGAATCTAATTTGAACTGTGCAATTTATTTTATATTCCAAGTGTCAATACTTAATTGGAATATATATGTAGTTGGTCAATATTCATTTACAGCAGAAATACAGACATGACAGCTTGCATGAGATTAATAAATCATTTAATTTGTTTGATAATGCGTATAGTTGATAGTTTCAAATATTGTATCCAATAAATAAATTGAATATTTTAAAATTTATTGTTCATGAAAAATAAACAATTTTTTTTTTTGAAATACAAAACCATTAACCCAATTTTAATTTCCATTCAAACCCAATTTTCTTAATGCACCCAATATTGAGAAGACTTGTTCAAACGAATGGGAGGAAGAAAAATGGCAGCCCTGAAAAATTTGAGGGTAGTTATGTCATTTTACATTCACCTAATCAATCGCACAAACGGCGAGTGAACTAAACGAGCTCTCATGTCAGGCATCCCCATATACGCATTTGACTAATATTCAAAGAGTTTTTCGCTATTTATTTGATTTCGATTTCAGTTTCGGTTCAATTCCAATCTTGTTGTTTTACTCTTCGATTTGATTTAGTTACGGTTGACTTTGACTAATATTCACAAAGTTTTTCGCTATTTATTTCCAAGAGAGAAAGAAGTATGAATGCCGAAATTCCCAACAATATAAAAAGTAAAAAGCCAAACTCAAAATAATAAACAAATCAATTCAATATAGAGAAGCACACAAAAGTAAGGTCACACATTTAATTTTTCCAAGAAAATTAAATGAAATTAAATCAAAGCCACACTTATAAATTCCAAAAGCTCAAACAAACAAAACACTTCTAATATTTAACAAAACACTTTAAACACAACAAAAAAGGTAAATCAAAACATCCCAATGCAATTTGTGAACATGTATTCACACACACACCTAATTAAAACTTTTTTTGTAACAAAATATTTAATCAAATTCCTTTAGTTTTTTTTCTTCATTTTCACACGCGACCACCTTGATGCTGGTGTTCGGGTGTGGAATTATTAGACGGTTCGACCCGATTCGCCCCGAAGTTCGTCGGGAGATTCGAAGTGTCGTCCTCATCATGGTACAAATAAGCCATACCACCGTGGCGAGTCATATCCATTCCCGCCATTTCGTCCTTGGCCGAAACCCTAAGCAACCCCATTCTATGTAGCCCGTAAAACAACGGCGCCATGGTGGCGGTCACCCACCCGGCAACAACTAGAATCTGCACAATCTGCGCGGCTAGTAATTTTCCGCCCCCGCCCATGAACAACCCGTACGGCCTATCGGGTAGACCCGGATAAACCTCGTTCACGTACGACTTCTTAGCGAAGAGACCGGTGAAGAGTAGTCCCCACGCGCCGCAACCGCCGTGCAGCTGTGCCGCCTCGAGCGGGTCGTCGTACTCGAGCTTGTCGGCCAGCTTGTTGAACCCCATGAGGACCCACGCCGCGACGAAGCCGCAGACGATCGCGGCCCACGGCTCCACCACCGAGCAGCCGGAGGTGATGGCGGCGAAGCCGCCGAGTAGCCCGTTGCATACGTCGGTGACGTTCCAGTGGCCGACCAACAGCCGCTTGCCGAACAGGGTAGTCAGGGCGGCAGTGCTCCCGGCCAATGTGGTGGTGACAGCTGTCCTCCCGATTGCGCTCCACTGGCCGTAGAATGCTTTATCGGAGCCGTACGATTTCAGGATGGTCAAAAAGGAACCCGGGTTGAACCCGTACCATCCGAACCAGAGCAAGAATGTACCCAACACAACGAGCGAGGCGCTGTGGCCGCGAAGGGCGACGGACCGGCCGGTTTTATCGAACCGGCCGATACGCGGGCCTTCGATTAGCGCGCCCCATAAACCGGCGATGCCGCCGACCATGTGGACCACGCCGGAACCGGCGAAGTCGATTGCGCCGGAGCCGAATAGGGGGTTGCCGTCGGCCTTGGCGGCGCCGGCCCAACCGTCGCCGGCCCAGAACCAGTGGGAGACGACCGGGTAAACGAAACCGGTCAGGAATGTGGAGTATATTAAATACGCCACAAATTGTGTTCTCTCTGCAATTGATCCACTAGTAATACCTGTTGACATATAATTAATTATGAGAATTAAAATTATTATTACAAGAAAACAAGATCTTGCAAGCAAATTAAAGCGTTGACTTTTGGCCTTCGATCTAGTTTTCTCTTTTGACGAATTGGCAACAAAAATCAAGAAAGCAAGAAAGAATTATATATATATATATATATATATATATATATATATATATATATATATATATATATATACCTGCAGCAGCAATGGCGAAAGCCCACTGGTAGAGAAAGAAGCTGTAATCGAAGCCGGCGGCGGCGGGGAAGTCACTAAGGCCGAAGAAGTGTTTTCCGATGAAGCCGTTGGAGGGCCCACCGAAGGCGAAGGCGTAGCCGAACAGATAGTAACTGAGTCCACCAGCTGCTGCATCAAGAACATTGGTGAGCATGATGTTCATTGTGTTCTTGGCCCTAACTGAACCGGCGCACAGCATAGCAAAACCGAGCTGCATGGCGAACACCAAGTACGCAGAGAAGAGTAGGTACGTGTTGTCTATTGCATACGTGGCGTCGGAGAGCTTGGCGGAGACGGCGTCGAAGCGGCTGCAGATGAAGGCGGCGGTTAGGGTGGCGTTTGGGGCGGCCCCGAGGAGTGGTAGGAGGTCTGCGGCTGAGCAGCTCATATCAGCCATGCTGGGCTGCCGCGGCGGTGGTGGTGGTGGGGCAGCTAGTGTGTGGTTTGGGTTTTTGTGTAATTAATTAATTTGGTTTATTCAATTTGATGATTTGGGAAAATGAGTTCTTGGAGTTGGTTTATATAGTGGAGAATTGAGCCTTATGTCACGCAGCTTTGAGACATGCTACTATTTATTTATATTATTATTATTATTACTATTGAATTCAATTTTATTTCAAAATAAATAATATATTTTATTTTAGTAAAATTTGAATATATTTTTTTTATTTTTATTTATGTGAATTTGTTTTGATAGTCATTCAATTAAGCAAAAAGAAATTGATTATTTAGTGTAAAGTCAACTCTTTGCCAATTGAGATGAGGGTACACCGTACACTAGCTACCAAGGAATAGTCAAATTAGTAGAGTTGATATATTATTATTTCATTATTTTGTGCGCGTATTGAATTTTTTGATGATATACCAATTACTATCATCCACACATTATATTTTCCAAAGCAAGTTTGATAAGTTATATTGTGGTTTATGGGAATTGGGATTCTTTAAATTTATATTCAAGATTCATGTGATGTCGTATCACTCATTTTCGTTAGATTAAACGGAAACATCAATGTAGGTTACTGCACGCGAGTAGGTGATTTGGGTCGAAGTTCCTGCCATATTGAAGGATGTAGAACGCATGAATCTTGAACTTGCAAGGGTAAACACATTTAAATTAAATTGGTGGTTGATCCAGCAGAAACTCGTCCGACGCTCAAGTTAGAAAAAAATAGTTTTCTAGATAATAGCCGTAAGGAATAACATGTAGCTTGTAAAGTGAGCTAGATGTGCTATTTATAGTGTGATTAATTGAATTCTCACTTTTACTCTAGTATGATTGGTAAACACTAATGGGTATAATCTCTTATTAATAAAATTGAGCCATTAATTAATGACCTTGTAGATTGATCGGAACTTTTAAATGCGGCAAAACTCATTGGCTTACTGGATCGACCCAATAGCATATCACTTCGTATTCAAAGTGTGATCGGGTAGACCCAAGATGTTTTATATGACATTAAAATCGAAATTTGACATTTAATTTTGTATATTTCAGCGAGTCCGTATAGTTTGTTTCGTATTATCTGTCAATTTATAATTCCAATTTTAAGATTACTTATTTATTTATTTACAACATTAATTAAAAAAAAAGTTGAGGTAAGTATGTAATGTAAGACAAATGTAGCTTTAATTAGGGTATTTGACTTATTCATACGAAGAATAACAAGTTGGCCCAAACATATGCCAGCAATGATTTATGTAAGAAAGCTACTCAATATTAAAATATTTATGCCAGATTTAAATTATTCTTACATCGTGAACAAGAATGGATCTCTCATTTAAAATTTAATATTCAATATTCGTCAGATTCTTACTTATTTTCTCTTAATTAATTAATTAATTATTTGCCAAATTTTCTTACTTCGATTTAAGAATTAAAAACATATTACAAGAATTGGAATCTATCCATAGTAAGGCCTAATCACACTGTTAGCCACGTAAGATTGATTAGTTTTTTTTTTTTTCATTTTTATATTCATATTTTTTTGTGATATAAATTTTCTTGTTTTTGTTTCTTCAATTTCATTAAAGGCTTGTTTACTTTTTTAGTATGACTTTAGATAGTATTAATGAATATTGAAAAAAATTGCAGGACTCGAATATTAGTCATCCTGAAATTAATTGGATTCGAATATTGCAAGTAATTTATAAAGCTATTACAAAAGAATAGTTGTTGTATTAAACATATAAATAAATGTTAGACACTTTTGCCCTTCTCTACCGTTCAATAGTTAAGTCACTGATTACAGATCGTCCATACATACCGCTCAATAGTTTCGCCACTGATTACAAATCGTCTATCCATACTGTTCAATAGTTATGCTACTGTTTACAGATCGACCCACTCACGAGCCTCCACCACGATCGACTCAACCTGATTCTCCGTAAATAAAAAAAAAAAAAAAAAAAAAAAAAAAAAAAAAAAAAAAAAAAAAAAGAATTATTGGATATACGTAGACTAACAAGTTTAGAATCCGAATTTCATTAATTAAAAATTAAAAAAAATAAAAAATAAAAAATAAAAAATAAAAAGCTAGTGTGAGGTTGTCATAATCTTTGGCATAAAATTAAATAATGAATCTAGTTTCCCTAATGTCAAACCTTACACAATTTGAAATTAATAATCTCAATTTTCTCTAATTAACAAAATCAAAGTAGTGAAAGATGCAAAGAATCTGAAGCTGATACTTTCAATTATTAATAATATACAAAAAAGAATCTATAAATAGTAAGAAGTTTGATTAACTTAATTGATAACTTAATTAAATCAACTACATCCTATTTTCTTTTGTGATTATGTGTATGATGTTTACTCATCAATTATTTATTTAATACTACTTGAATTATCTGTTATTTGTTCAATACTAATTTAAATGATTGTGCGGCTGCAAAGCGCCCACGGTTCTGCACAATATCTTCTATGCATTAATATTGTTCACACACTCTATTTGTAAGAAAAATAAGAGGGGAAAAACTCAAATTTCACCCCTTAAGTTTACTTTAATTACATATTTAGTCTTTTTATTCACATAAAAACAACTTTCATCACTATCTTAAGTCTTAACTCTTAACTGACGGACTAACGATAACTTGACGGAAATCACAAAAATTACGACCATCCCCTGATGTAGGCTCAAATTACAAAAAAACCCTTCATGTTTCGATAATTACAACCACCCCTCAACTATGTATTATCGTAAGACAAGAATACACAGTTGAGAGGGTGGTCGTAATTATCCAAACATAAAGAGTTTTTTCATAATTTGGACTTAGGTCAGGGGAGCAAACCTATTTTTCTTAACAAAGGGGACCAAATGTTAAATCGAGTTAAGTTTGATGGACGAAAAAAAGTTATTATGACAACAATATATATATATATATATATATATATATATATATATATATATATATATATATATATATATATATATATATATATATATATATATCCCTTGCGAAGCTATCTATTCATATAGGAAATCAATTAATTTAATTATTGTTGACAGTACAACCATAAACAGAAATTGGAATATTCAAAATGGTGAGCTGCATCTGCAAGTAATATTATTATTACCTAGTTGCAAAAAATCAACACAAATATTCTGAATCAGCAGTGCGTCATATGACGTCATGTAATTGAAGAATCTCTGAATATATATATATATATATATATATATATATATATATATATATATATAAGAGATGGGGTGAATATTCATTTGCAACACAGCTATATAAACTTCAGACATGATAGGTTGTAAGAGATTAAGAAATTATTTAATTTGTCAAAGGCTTCTACCACATAATTTCTTAGTAGCCAATAAGGAAATTGAATATATTTTATAAAATTATAAATTTAAAAAGAAATTAATAAACTTATATGTATGATGACTAATGATGATAGTGATATTAATATACATACAACTGAAGCAATATATATATATATATATATATATATATATATATATATATATATATATGTGTGTATATATATAACCCAAAAGGCTAAAACACAGACCTCATCAAGATATAAATATAATCCTAAGAGGCTAAAACAATCTTTGAACATGGCCTCTCACACCCAAAGGGGTAAGGTCAAAAAGTCAACCCTTTCAATTAAATTGACAAACACCATTTATAATATATATATATATATATATATATATATATATATATATATATATATATATATATATATATATATATATATATATATATATATATATATATATATATCAACAAGAAACTACCATACCAGAAACATTGGTGTCTGTCTAAGCAGTGACAGTACCAAAAGTGACAGTAAGTAGGTAAACTAACATCAACTCTCTGATCAACATCAACTATTGACTTAGCTGTGGTAAAATTTGAATATAATAGTGGTATTAATTCGTTAATAAGCGTGATTAGAGACGTAATCAAGCTCGATGTTGAGCTCATCGAATTTTTTACTTTCCGTGTTCGAGTTTTAGTTCCAATCGTAATAGTAATGATCGAGCTCTTCCCCATGCTTAGATCATTCTTTTAGGGTAACTTACGGCCACCCTCAGAGGTAAGGTTAAATTATAATACAACTTCAACTATGAGTCTTGTTATACACGTACATTTTTATGGCGTCAAATTCAACAGAATTTTTTAGGCTCCATGAAATATTCTTTAGTTTGTACTTCTTTTGTGCAAAAATGCAGTTTCTGATGATGCACCACAATCTGATATTTCCAAGTCTGTCAAGAGACACATCTTATGACCATTTTGTTTCAAAATATGGAGCTCGAATGGGGTAAAACGGGTAAAAACTAGAGACTATTCCACATAATCTAGAAAATTTCATTAAATTTGACACCACAAGGGTGACGTGCAAGAAGATTCATAGTTGAGGGGTGGTTCAATACGAGAGGTTTTTTCGTAATTCGACGTTACCTCAGTGGGGTGGCCGTAATTTACCCTTTTTTTATTATCATATATTATTTATATTTAATGTTAATAAATTAAAAATAAAATTAGATTACAAGCCAGCTCGTGAGCTTATAAAGAGCTGAAAAACACGCTTGAACTAATGAGTTTCCAATGTACCCTCAGTACATCAAATTCGACTCAACATTTTGCAGATAGAAACTTGTTATTGTCACAAAAAAAAATATATATATAGATTCACTTGCCTTTCGATTTTAGTTGTCCTCCAAGAAGAATAAGTCCAACGGTTGTGAAAGCAGATAAGACCGTCGACATATAGAAAATCAACAGCAGAGCTAAACGCAGCGACTGTATTGGCCATCATTTCATGATTACTAGTAATCATTATAATAATAATAAAAAAAAAACGCTAAAAAAACCGAGATAATTTTCGTGTACCTTTGCAAGCAGCAACGCGTTGTCATTTGCGTACTCCAATGAATTCTCTGGTATACTTTGTATGCCTTGACTTATTTGCCATGTGAGAATCCTATAATTGTTGTTTCAAATATAAATAAAAATTGCCAAATATAAACAACAATTTCTCAAATATAAGCTCATTGGAGTGAGTGATTACCCGAAGAAAAAGCCAATGACAGCCCCAATATATGCTTTTTCTGGTGTCAGTTCAACCTGAAGCTCGCCAAACTGTATAGAAACAACATTATGAACCCGATAAAGTATAATTTATTTTGAATGCAAGAACTTATATATACGCGTGTGTGTGTGTGTACCTTTAGAACTCGGGTTTCTTGTTTTGGTTCTCCATTAGCGACTTCAGAAACTGGACTTTCAGACAATAGCTTTCCCGCCTTATTCATCACGTTGGCTATCTATGTTTGTTTAAAACTATCCATCAATAATTTTTACGATACACAGGAAAAGGAATATTACACGCGTCTTATTAGTTGACACAAGTTCAATTCTCGGAAATAGAAAAAACAGTTTGAATAAAATAATGCATGTTAATGGCCAACACTAGACATACGAAAAGAAGAAATTCAAGTGGAATAAACTCGTAAATATTTCACGACTCCATTCATTATTATTTTGGAGTTGAAAAAACGATATATCTGTACGGAAAGTAAAAAAAGGCTATCTTCCATACCGTTTGTAGTTCACCTTGACCGTACTGACCCATGGACTGGAACCTTCTAGAAGCAGATACCAAGCGCTTGCCAAGCGCTAACTAGCAATAACACCAAAATCAGTGAGAAGTAATTCAAATAAAATCACGTCTTTCAAAATATTAAAAAGAACCGAGTAATCGTAAAGTAAAATTAAATATATATAATTCCAATCACTTGCCTGATTTATTATTGCTGGTGAGAGAACTCACTAGCAAGGGGAGCTTGCTGACTAGGCTCGCCGAAGTCGATGTGTCTGCAAGTTCCCATGCTCGAGTTATATTTAACAACGTTTCTCCCAGCTCTTCACCACACTGAATTACAAAGTCAAGCGGAACAATTTTATATGTGTAGTAATGATTCAAACAAAAACGCACAAGAATTTGGCGTTAGCATGTATCGGGGCGGGGCATAACCCTGAGAAATGGGGCGTATATAAATCTTTTTTATTTATATATATATAATGAAAGAAAATAACCGACCTCGTCTTTGACAGCGCCATTCGATAGATCAAAGGCTGCATCGTTCAGCTTCAACATGAAAAAAAAATATATATATATATTCAGACTCCGTACAATCTCCAATGCTCAATGTACAACCCCAACCATAGATTACTTAATCGGCCCCCACCCCACCCCACCCCATCCCGTAAGCCGTATCAGTGATCTAAGAGGAGCAAAAAATTTAGGAGTAATATTATTATGTAATAAGTATAAGATGAGCTATTTATCAACCTATAATATACCGTGCTTCAACATTTCGACTTTACGACATTCCCCCACAGAAAAAAATCGCAACTACTAAGTAAGATTGTACATGTTTGAAGTGTCTATATTGCACCTTTACACGAGCCCTTTTGATTTTTCCGTGAGTTGTAATATACGTAAGCCGCAAAATCGATGGCAACAAACTATATCCAAAATAACAACATGCATCAACAAATACACAATCCATAAATGCAAGGTACGATATTCGATCCATACGGTACAAGAGAACAGAGAAACTGAATAGTAGCACAAGTTACCCTAATATATACTCACATCTAGACGAAGATCCTGCGGTAACTGCCGAAAGTAATCCGCGGGAAGAACAAAACAATCCTGCATAGCCGACAAAAATAATAATACAAAACGGCGCCGTTTAGAAGCATAAACAAACACATATATATGATATATAATTCTGGAAACGATAATGTAAATCCGAGCACAGAAAAATGAAATTGATGAAGAATTTGGCCATACAGAAAGTTGTTGGAGGAGAAATTGCGGGTCAGGGTCGAGGGATTTGGGGGAGCCAGATGATTCTGTGAGAGCGGATGGAATCTTTTTTAGGGATTTGGATTTTAGGGTTTTCAAGTGTGGGGAAGAAGGGATATGGAGGGGAATTTGAAGGAAGTTGTGGGCATGGGTGGAAGATAATTTGGAGGGAGGAAGAAGACGGAGGACAGCTGAAAGAGAAGCACCTACAGTAGCCATTTTTTGAAAGGTGGTTATTAAACTGAGTTTTGGTATTTAACATTTTCTGTTATTATTCTTTTTTTTTTTTTTTTTTAATTCACAATACTTGCACTGGATAAACTACACTATCATTCATCAGTTTATGAGTTACACTTGCTAATCTTCTCTTCCAATTTTCTTAGATGGTGTTCGGCTAAACTTATAAGTTATTAATAAGCTCTTTTAAACTATTTAGTAATTTCTTTTAAAAAGATCTTACAATTTTCAAAAAGTAAATTATCGGAGAACAAATAAGATTTTTTCTTACAAATTGCATTTACACCAAATTTTTATTTAAGATCTTATAATGAGTAAAAATATCTTATAAGTTCATTATACAAACTTTTTTAAAAATTAATTGTAAAAATAAGATGCTTAGAACAACTTATAAAACATATGAGATTATCAGCTGTTTAGAATAAGTTTCGCCAAATAATAGTCATTATTATAGTTATAATGAGTAAAAATAGCTTATAAGTTCATTATACAAACTTTTTAAAAATTAATTGTAAAAATAAGATGTTTAGAACAACTTATCAAACATATGAGATTATCAGCTGTTTAGAATAAGTTTCGCCAAATAATAGTCATCATTATAGCCTATAACCTAAGAAAACAATTTTTTTAACTTAAAATTAAAAGGAAGTTGCCATAGCAGAAACACTCGGTGTAATAAATTCTGAGAAGCAACAACAATAGATTAAACAAAAAAAAGTTGCATCTCTTTTGCAAAGGAGGGCAATTTTCAGACCAAGAATTAAGGTTGACTCAGTCAAGCCCCAACCTTGGCAACTTTCCTCTGCTCAATTTGACCTGTTGAAGGACACTGCATCTCTGTCCAGCTTATCGGAACCATTGTTTCACCTGCTGTTGACGATAATCAGTTTAACGATGCAAAATTATCGTAGCTGAAAAAAGATTTCGGAAACTAATTTCAGTAATACGAATATCATACCAGCTGCACTTTCTGCAGAAACAACGCCGAGTTCGTTTTTTGCAGTTGATAGATAATAAGCTCGCGCATCTCCAAGGGACAGCTTTTCAAGGAAAAAAAATATTAAGGCGAACAAAATGCATGCACTTCACCAGATTTTCTCCTAGTAAACCATGATCGATTATATATATGGAAATAAAATACAGAACAAAATAAATAAAAATAATAAGGTGTTTTGTTTAGCATGAAGGATACAACTAAAGCTTTAACGATGTCGCCCGGGCGGAAAGATGAGTGCATTTCTACTTTGTCAATCTCTGTTGCTCTCACATCTTGCTGCCTGTCGTATAACATTATTAATAAAAGCAACAATTACTATTTGATGGCTACTCTTATTTATAAGTGATTCTTGAAACTAACAAAAATGACGAGACAAATATATTTTTTCTTACCTAATAATGCCGGTAAATTTTTCTCGTACGGACTTGGGACCAACACATACTATATCTGCTGAAGCCATTTTGGCCATCACTTTGGTAACCTGTTACAACAAATAGAACAAATTAACACAATGGGAAGACGATTAAGTTGGTTTTGCACCACTTCATTGAGATCGACTAATCGCGTTTTGCAGGTATTACAAGGAGAAAAACACTATTGGGCATCGAATTGAAGCAATCAATTCAAGATTTTCGATATTTTCTTTCTCTTTTCTTGCTTCGTATTTAACAACGAATTCAAGTTTCTTTATAGATTTGATTACTAAGATGCTAACGCAACCAATATTACGAAAATTTGAATCCCTTTCCAGTTACATCGAACGTTTGTTCGCTCTAGTTGAATTTTCTATTCTTACAGCTCTCAATCAGTCGGCACTACATTTATCCACAAGTTTGCACCAAAATGAAATCATGAACTTCACTCGACTGCAACAAACTCATAAAATTTGAAGCACGAGTAACTTTGACACGAGAGCAATAGACGAAGAGTTCATTCCTTACCTACAACTGTTGTGACATATTTCTACTCAAATCGACCCTGGATCCGCTATACATACAGCTATATATCTTAAAATTTCATAAAAATTGCCTCACAAATTCTCCAAATAGATTATCGAATAGCAATCCAAATTCCAAACCCTAATAACAAGATAATTTAAACAATTCAAATAATAAAAAAAAACATCAGCAAAATGAAAATGGAACTTACTCTTGCAAGGACAATAGCACCAGGCTCCGGCACCGGACCATGCGCCTTGTGACCTTTCACCTCCACCGTAGGCCTCTAACAATAACAACAAAAACTCACAAATAAATTTAAATTAAATTGCCAAAAAAAAATTGAATTAAAAAATCCTTATGAACTGGTTACCAGGTCGGCGGATTCAGGTGGAGGAGGAGTGAGGGAGCGGATTCCGGCGAGGGAGGCGTAGACGGTGTTATCCTGGGGTGAAACGTACGCGCCGTTACCAGGTTTCAACTCTGTGGTTTTCCCCAATACTTCACCTGGTGTCACGAAATCTTCTGCTTCTCCTCTTTCCTTCATTTCTGCTTTTATATATATATATATATATATATATATATATATATATATATATATAATTTTCTATATATGTATATGTATAGTCGAATGTATTCGGAAGAAGGTGAAAGCTACGGCGGAATCTGCATACATTTGCCGCTCTTTGTTCCGTCTCTGGTTTTAGGCTTTTTTCTTCTTCTTCTCTTTGGGCTTTTAGTCTGAATAAATTGTACTGTATTGGGCCTGTTGTAATGCCCCAATTTATATAGATTTTTTAAATAATATTTTTTATTAGAATAAATTACAACCACCCCTGAGGCATGGTAAAATTACGAAAACCCCCTCCTGGTTGGGTAATTTCAACAACCCATCAACTATAAATTTTCTTATACGTCCACCATTGCGGTTTCAAATTTAGTGGAATCTTCTTGATTATATGGAATATCATCAGTTTTGTACCCGTTTTATCCCATTCGAGCTCCACATTTTGAAGCAAGATGATCATAACATGTGTTTTTTGGCTTGTATATAGCAGATTGTGGTGCATCAGAAACTGTATTTTTACACAAAACGAGTACAAAATAGAGCACATTCCACTCTCTGTAGATGATTATGTTGAATTTGACACCATAACGTGGAGGTGTACGAAGATTCATAGTTGAGGGGTATATGTAATTATCCAAACAAGAGGGGGATTTTTGCAATTTGACCATACCTCAGAGGTAGTTGTAATTTACCATTTTTATTAAGAATTCTAAAAAATATTATTCCTAATTTTCCCCCTTTTTTTTTATTTGACTGGAATTGGAATATATACGAGATTCGAATTTTCAATCGATTTTAATCTCCAAAATATAATTCCGTAAATTTCATTTTTTTAATAATAACATAAAATTTCAAGATTATGCCCATTATCATTCTAATATTTCCGATATTCAAAAAGAGAAAGAAAAAAAATTGCATTGAAATTTCAGAATTTTCGATTTTTCTGGAAATAAAAATACAGAATTACACATATTCTACTACTAATAATTACTTCCTTTTTTCCCAAAATACAATGTAGCTATTTCCTTACCTGTTTGATGCTTATATATATATATTTAAAAACAAAAACTGAAAACAAAGTGGAAAAATAGCAGAAAACATGGCTGGAAATAGCACACTCCTACACTCTTAATTAACTAAAATAAAAACCAAAGAATTTTCACCATTCGGGCTTTTTCGGTATCAATCAAGTGCACTGCGGGCTTTTTCCAGGCCCGCCATAGTAAAAATGTGTACCCCATTCATTGTTATAGGAGTTCTTGATGTTGTAACAATTTGTGTTTTCAGCCAATGTCGATATGTCTCGGGCCGAGCTTAGACTATTGTCCGAATCGACAATTTCGAGGTTCCGAAAATAGCTCGCTTTGGAAAACCCGTCTTCCGCAAAATGGCCCGAGCCCATTTGAGTCGACGTGTGTTCGCCGTTGGCTCGTGAATTTACGATTTCGCCCCCCCACTCGACCATGGTGGCTCGATCGGCTAAGTGGGTGAAAAGCTCGGTGGGCCAATAGCCCACTAATGTGCTGTCGCCGAAGCCCATCCACCAATTTCCCAATTTTGGATCCTATTTTTTTATAAAATTTAAATTAAAAAAACTTATTAAATAAGATATGGTTAATGAGAAAAGAACAATTTTGATGTTCAGATTGATTAATTAAATAATTGGACCTTCCATATGAGTATGGTGACGTCATATTGACTTCCTCCGGTCGACGAGACCGGCGAAATGGCGGCTCCGATTGCTATTCGACTGTTCGTCTGAATGAATCCGGAGCATAAGAGATTGTAGCATCCAGTCGCTTGGTACGCATCGCTCTGTCGAATTAACGATAAAAAAATATTAATAAATTAAACCAAAAAAATTATAAATTTATTTTATTTTTCTTGATTATTAATCACCATCTAACTAATTAGACAAGAGAAAATGCAAATAATAATGACCAATTAATAATGCATGCATGCATGCACATGACAATAGCCATCAAATACCCCATTTTGACCCTCCATATTTAATAAGGAGATGTACAATACTATCATGAATGCTAACGCAGAAGATTGGTAAAGTAAATTAAATGCAGTCCCAATTATTGAAATGAAATTTCAAGATATTTAATTTTTTTTTGACTACTAATGTGTATTCTTAAATTAAATAAATTAAAATAATATTATATTACCCAAAAAAATCTAGGTAATTTTCTGAATTTTATTATATGTGGACCACCAAACACTAATATTGATGCAGAGGAAGATGAAGTGTCACTATTCATGGTTTAATGTTGCTCTTAAATACTTTGGTCTATTCCAAAATTTCATGTGATTGGTCCCTCTTTACAACTAATTTTCAAGAATTTAAAGTTTTTATACACGTATTACAAAGGCCAAAACGGGTGTTTGACTAAACTTATAAGTTGTTAAAAAAAACTTATAAGCTTTTTCAATGTGTTTGATAATTTTTTATAAGAGATTTTAAAAAAATTATTTAAGATCTTATAGTAAATAAAAATAGCTTATACGTTCATTATTCAAACACTTCAAAATTAATTTAAAAAATAAAACGTAATAGATTATCAACTCTTAAAATAGCGAATCAATCTAAGAACTTATCGATTGTTTAAAATAAATTTAGCCAAACGAGCAGTAAATCACCTTACAATTAAGAGGTAATAGTGCATCATTTTTAAGGAAGAAATTCACTTATATAAAGAGTTTCTTATAGCTTGAGATTTATTTATTAAAATGTGAAAAGTTGAGATACCTAGGCATAATTAATTTGACTTTGGAGTTTGGAGTTGTGATTCAAATAAATCATATTTAAATAGGTTTGACCTTACAATAAGATTCCTTTTAATGAAAATTGATTTAGGTAAAGTCAAAATATTTTTTTTCATTAATAATTAAAAAAAATATTAGTAGTATAAAAATAAAATAAAAGTGGTAAATAAGAATTAGAGAAAACAAACCGTCCAATAAGTAAATAATCTGGGCCGGCTGTCACCATACAGCTCCGGACTAACCTGACTAGTACAACCATCAAAGCTTCAGAATTTCAATTTCATTTATGCAATAAATTAATATTTTTTGCTATTAAAAAAATAATAAATAAAAAAGAAATTTGGTGTACCTGCCAACCGGCTTCAATGCTGTTGAGGTCAGAACCGTCAAATGAACCGGAGAGAACCCAAATCTGTGATAGGCTGAACTCGTTCACTACTTCGATCGATGGGTCCCACACGTTTATTGTCGCTTTTGCCCCGTATACCTCTCCCGATGCCGTCGTGTATGCAATCGCGTGCTTTCATTTTTTGCCAAAACCCGACTTATTAGTTAACAATAAAAATGTTTGTAACGAACAATTTTGCATCAATTAAGCTAGATGAATAAATTTTTAAACGGAAAATTTACAATTTTCACCCCATCTCTGCATTAATTACACATTTGGTCCCTCATATTTCAATAATTTAACGTGTTTGGTCATTTCCGTCAATTTACCGTTAGTCCGTCAGCAAGTCATTGATGGGCACACGCTTGATTCCGGTAGTTTTAACGGAAATGATTAAAAGTGTTGATTTTTTTAAATATAGAGGACCAAATATGGAATTTATGCTAACATGAGGGGCTAAAACTGTATTTTTCCCATTTTTTGACTGTTTACTATTCTAATAATTGAATATTTTACATACCTCATGGCCGTTGCCGCTGACTACATCAGGGGCGTCGGGGCGGCGGGCGGCCGCCGGAGTGTATCTGGAGTTCTTCTTGCCGAAATCATACAAAGATTTAGACCTGAGCACATCATGCACCGTGCTCCGCCGCACAGGCACCGTGCCCTTGGGGCAGCGCCGCCCCTTATCATGCCACGTCTGCCTCACCCCTCTGCTACTATTACTGCTGCTGTCTTCTGTTTCCGACGCCATTCTCATCATCCCCTTCGGCATTTCCGGCGGAACTCTCTGTTAATTAATTAATTAATCAAATTATATTATCACCAAATTAATAGCATAACACAATACTGAATACACACACACACACACATGTGTGTGTGTGTGTATTGTGGAAAAAGAGGAGGTGGTTGGTTGGTAGTTAGAAAAACTAAATTGAATGAAAAAATAAAGGGAGACAAAGAAGCTGAAAGATGGCGTGTTTTTTCGCGTTACGTTTCCTCAAATTTAATAAAAAGCAAGCTACTCCTTTTTCTTTCTTTCTATGTCTATATGTATATATGTATATATATATATATATAGAACACACTCTAGTGTGTGTGTGTGTTTGAGAATTAAAGAAAGAAAGAATTACCTGGATCTTGTGAAACTTGAGAAGAGGATGATCGAAAGCTGGCTGTTTTGTTTTATGAACACAATCTATTACATCTCCATCTGGGCTCTGATCATCATATCACAATTAATTAAGAAGCTTAATCATTTAATATAATCATGTAATTAAATTAAACACAGCTATAAATACATATATAAAGATACATACCTGAATAGTGAAGAGAGGGGGTTTGTTGATGTTGTCAAGATGCTTCTGAATCCTGGCTAATCTTAAGCTGCTAACAGCAGCAGCTTGTCTGAATTCAAGATTCGTGTTGTTGTTGTTTAAGGAAACTGATTCTTGGGCGAAACACAATATTAATATTAATGGCGGAAGATGAAATAATATTGATGATGATGATGAATAGTAGGGTTTCTTCATTGCCATTTCATTCAGTGCAGCCAAGAAAATAAAACACAGTTACACACACAGTGTAGGTATAACACCATTAGTGGGTAAGAAAATGAAGCAGAAAACACCTCTTAATAACCCCCCCAAAACAGCCCCAACACCAATTAAACCTATCTTCGAAAACGACCTCTCTCTCTCTCTCTCTCTCTCTCTCTCTCTCTCTCTCTCTCTCTCTCTCTCTCTCTCTCTCTCTCTCTCTCTCTCTCTCTCTCTCTCTCTCTCTCTCTCTCTCTCTCTCTCTCTCTCTCTCTCTCTCGGTGGTGCTGGGGAATTAAAGGAAGGCCGGAAGTGGGTGCAGTGCAATTAAGCTGAGAGCTGCCTGCACACAATATTATTATTATTATTCACCATCAAAATCATCATTGCCTCCCTGCACATATACATACATACATACAAATATGCATATATATATATATATATATATATATATGAGGTAATTATATATATAAAAGATACTCTTCAATTTGTTTATCTCTCTCCACAAAAACACACAGAAAATTAAATGAGGAAGAAAAGAAAGAAGAGGGGGGAAAAAGCATAATCAGAGGACTATAAATTACACAGACCTACCCCTCCCCCTGCTAATTTATTGCACCCACCACCCCCACTTGTGTGTGTGTGTGTGTATATATATATATACATCTACCTGTATCTATCTATCTTGCTTCTTCCACCACACACTCCTTCTCCACATTAATTCTCCTAGCTACAAAACCCTAATATACTTCTATTAATTCTTGTTATTGCAACTAATTAATTTAACCATGGTTAACATTAATTTTATGACCTGTCAATCCCACCTAACTATGTGTACTCATCATCAATTTTTTATTTATCATTAAATTCTGTAATTGTAATAAATTACATGCATGCGTTGTGTATATAAATAAACGGCACTATATATAATATTTAGTCATGAATTATTTACTTTATCTTTACCTTGAATTCACGTTAAAGTTTGTGGGGCTGATTAAATTAAGTCTTGCAATCTACTACTACTACTACTGAATTTATATATATATATATATATATATATATATATATATATATATATATATATATATATATATATATATATATATATATATATGGCCCAGTAAATCAGAAAAAAAATCAAGGCAAGAGATTTTAATGACAACTTCAGTTAAGCTTGCAAAGTGTAATCTCTTTTTGTTCTTTTGTATTGAACTTTTATTGTCAAATCATGCCGCAGCCACCAATTGAAATTGAGGAATAAATAAATAAATTTGTTTTGATTTATTATCATACGAATTACATTTAAAGCATTACGCTTGAAAATATTAATAACAACAATTTTTTGTTCTAAGAGTGGTGAGTGTATGATTTTGTTACATTGCATTTAATTTTTTGGGGGTCCGGGAAAAATAAAATAAGAAAAGAAAAAATTCTATGACTTTTTTTTAATTAATTTGAATTTTAAATGGACTAAATAATAAAAATTGAGTGGAATAAATAAATATTTAGATATAATACAGTGCAATATTTTTCAATTGGGAGTGGAATCACCCCTAGTCTCAAACAACATTTTTTTTACTTCATTATTCATTTATTATTTTTCTTTGTTCTCTCTAAGTAAAATTAATTAATTATATTTTTTTTAACATAAAGAAAATAATTAATTATTGCAGATAAAGACACAATTTTGAAAAAAAAAATAAAGAGTTGCGTACGTGGGAGAGTCTTCTATTCTGTTTTGTTGTGAGAAAAATTCCTTGGCCCAATCTACAATGCGATCATCTCCATGTGGGATTCCCATCTTTGTTCACAATATTTAATGCTTCTACAAATTAATTAATATAATTAGACATCAATTAATAATTAATTAAAAAAATTGAGATTCTATTTAATTCTCGAATCTCGCCAAAAATAAATAATTAGGGAGGTGTCAGCTTCTTTAACTCTCCGAGCCTGGAAGTCTGGGAATGTTGACTCACACGGTTTAATGTGCACTACCATCACTTTTAATGTTCTATAATATAATTTCTCTTTTATTAATTTTAATTTGAATTTCCCTTTTAATAATATATTTCAGTTTCAAACTTAATTTACTCCAACTCAATCTAAATTTATTCAGTCACATAATTAGTAAAATCGAGTATAAATCAAGGTTTTAATCGTCAAATTGTTTTCTGTTAAATAAAGGGGGTAAGTTATATTTTTTAAAGCATAGAGGTAAGTGTTACATATCATATAATACCAATTAAACTGTATTTTACCTTTATAAATACTAGCTTCTATTTCAATACGTAGGATAAGCATATATATTGTATGATTAGTGACAGCCAGTATTTCATCATTAATAGGCCAAATATGCATTAAATTTTTTTTTAGAAAAATAGCATAATACAAAGGCAGTAAGTTATATATATACATATACAGCAGTAAAGAAATTTAAAATTTAAAGGGAGGCCATGGCCCCCTCTGGCCCTATACTAGCCTCCCCACCGTGTATGACCATGCATGCATACTTGTCGTATAAATACGTAGCATTCGTTAAGTGAATAGATTATCAGTTTCGCACGCTAAACTCTCATCTGCAAACCATCCTTTTATTTCTTGAGTTACAGTATCAAGCATTCAATTTTCTTTAACAAGCACGGTGTAGACAAGGAAAAGCAAGCCCAAAAGACACTAGAGTCGAGCAAAAATAGAGAGGGGAACGAAAAAAAAACACGTAAATTCTGAACTCCAATAAACGATACGACGAGTCCAGAAGCACTACAATTTTGGCATTACCCAGAAGAAAATTCATCGCCCTACAAAACATTATACAGAAACAAACAAGAGCTCACTCTGAGTTCTGGTAAAAGATGGAAATTGGCTGCTAGAAATTGCACCGGTAATTTGCGATAATAGAAATAACTGCTCCGAACGAGAATTGCAGTCGTGCAGTGTGGTGTGATGTGTGTATCTTCGACTATTTATTGTGTATGTTTTTCCTCTTAACAACAAAAAAAGGATTCGCAGATTACGGCACTGGCCCACAACCATTTGGCATTAAGACACTATCGATAAACATTAATCAGCCAATTGTCCTATCTTCACTATCTTCACCGTCTTCACTGTCATCACTGTACCAATAGAGACAGTTATATTACAGTCAAATGTTGAACATTTTACAAACTGAGAGCATAAATAGAATTCCAAGCACACGTTAGAGAACATCATGCACATTAGTTGAATAGCCCAATATGTTTCAGATTTAAGTCACGTAAAACAAACGATAAACCAAAAACGGAACAGTTTTTCTTTTAGCACATAATTTAAATATATATAAAGCAATTAAAGATAACCATGCAAGATTAGTTACACGACGAACTTAAATGAACAAAGTTCCTCACCTGTGTTCTGGGAACTTGGCTATTCTTCGAGCATCCAAGCCGGTGATGTATTTTTGTGCAGCCTGAACATATTCTGTGCCTGGAAGATATGTAGGAAATTTATTGTCAGCGGATTCCACAAATTATAATAATCGAGTGATGATAGTACATTTCAGGACAATACGAAGCAAGAAGTATATACCCTTTGACAATTGGAAGCTGTGCAGGGTACATCTTTCAGCCGCAAGCCTAACAGGTGTAGATGAATCCTTTAAGCATTCAGCAAGCGCAGGTCCAAATAATGAAATATGAATTAAGATCCCTTGTGGATTAGCCTACATAAAAAATAAAAATAAAAATTGGTTAGTTTTATTAAACGAAATTGAATAGAAATGCATATTGCGAAGATATTTTATTGAAGGTCGTGCAAAATTTGTACTTTGGAAACTGCTTTCAAAGCACTTAACGCCCTTCTTCTGACTTCACTTGAGTCATCCTGCATTCCCAGTACCACATAGTTCAAAGTTGCAACATGTGCTGAGGTGTTCGAAGGATCGTTTCGGACTTGATATAGTAAAAGTCTTCCAAAAGCTCGAGCTGATGATTCACGAACAGGGAACTGCATATAAACAGTATTAGAACCAAGGCACGTCCAAGAAATATACATTTCCACAAAAATCAAACGATGCAACTTCATCTCAATTTACATGTAAATGAATAAGATTATGTGTTTTAAACCTTATTTCCACAAAAAATAAAACCATGCAGACCAAATTCATCTCCAAGCTTACAAGCTATCTTTGTCCCAATAGAACAATTTTATTGCAAGACTCATTTGAAATAAGGAATAATTATAAAAATAAGGTAGTGCTTAATCTCATTTGAAATCCAAATTATGAAATAAAGTATACCTTCTCATCCTTCAACGATTTTTTCAGAGAATCAACGATGCTTGTAAACGATGGTGCCGCACAAACTATGGCAGCATTATGTCTAAGCATGTATGATATGGCAAGAGTAGATCCATGTCTTGTGGTCCAAGTAGAAGAGGAGGTTGAATCTGCTACTTCAGCTAGTACTTCAGAAACTTGAGCGCTTTCAAAGTACTGTTACATAATTGATCATTGATCATCAACACCAAGAAAACCATTTTCCACGGACTTCAAATGATAATTAAATATTATTGCAACTAGGATCAGAGTTCCTAGAGTATGATAATTTGGAGAATCTGAAAAATAGTAGACTTCATATGGATGTAACCATTCACTTGATTAGACTTCGTATGGAAAATAATAGAAAAATAATAAAGAACTTCATGAACTAGTACCACCACAAATATTTGTATTATAATAATAATATCTCAAAAATTACTCCATTCACCTGTAACGAAAATCCCAAGATGCTAGCTGCAGAACTTCGTATTTGATCATCTTCACTATATATCATATCCTTTAGCTGTGTGTAGACACGAGTTATAACAACACTGCTTATACTTTTTCCGGCATTTTTTATCACACCTTCCAGAGCTGTCAATATGGCCTCCTGAATCGCAACATCTGATGCCTGGTAAGCAATAATGAGCTGGGTTATTCAGAGATTAGCCCAATGTACGGGAAAAAATGTAGTAGTATCATTAGTATTATTGTTATTATTATTATTAGTATTCTTACTATTATTACTATTATTATTAGAACTATTAGTAGCATTGCTATTATTACTATTATTATTATTACTATCATTACTATTACTATTAACTATTATTAACTATTACTATTATTACCTGCAGACCAGATAAAAGATCACCAACTAAAGGATCAATCCTAGTACTGAGAGCACTAAGCTTCCCGAGAGCAAAGGCAGCACTTGATCGAACAGTCCTGCAGAAGAATTCCATTAGGTGATTTATTTACGCATTAAAAGCTGGCATGCCGCTGCGCATGAAATTAACTTTAAAAAATGGGTTAGTCTTCCTAGTTTAAACAATTCATAAAGTGCTAACCTTGTATTATCTTGTAGGCACTTGACGAAAGTTGTTTGAAGTTGGGGAAGAAAAGGCTTCAGGGCCATCCCACCCTTCTGTATTATGATGCTCAAAGTTGACAGGATAGCACTCTTTACTTGCCAAGGAAACCGGTCACCTATGATCCGGATCAGCGGGCTAAAGAAACCAATATATATATGATTAACATCAGCCTTCAACTTACATTAAATACCTCAAAGGTTCACAAGAGGCACATTCAGTTAGGAAAATGATGATTTTGAAAAGAAAATAAGATACAATTTGTGCAGTGATATACGTGTTATATATTGTATTAGAATATTTCTTCGTAGAAAAGGAAAATCAGCAGATAATTATTAAAGTTAATTTCTTTTATAAGGCCATTTTTTTATTTTTTTTCAAAAAAGAAAGGGAAGGGATTTGTAACACATATTTGAAAATCAACGCATGTTCGGTTTCCACGGAAATCCATGGTTTGATAACACAACTAATTCTATATATATATATATATATATATATATATATATATATATATATATATATATATATATATATATATATATATCAGTCTGTTAATCATAGTGATCATTTTCCAGGAAGACCAAATGAAAGTGTATATAAAAGTCCATCTAATTAATAAAATTTCATCTAGTGAAGCAGCTAAGCACATATGTAAATCAAACACGTCCTCAAATAATATGTCATACCCTGTAATAGGAATAACAAATTCTCTAAGGGCTTTCTCGCTTGTCACTTCAATCAATTCTCCAAGCCCCAAAGCTGCTTGTTCCCTTAGTTCAGCTGATCCGTTTATAAGACCCTGACAAATGTAAAATTGATATCAGCTCAACTAAAAAGCCTAGTAAGAGAGTTTATAAGCAAAATCCATAAGAACAAGTGTACGAGTCTATGACAATGAAATTGAATTCACAGTTTGCCACTACAAAAAATTGGTAACCTTTGAGTTTCCGCGAGGTTCAAATAAGTACCTGGAGAAAGATAGGCAGTATAGGTTGGAGAGCTTTTGGGAGACAGAATCCTGGAATCAGAACTGGCCCTCCCTGTATCGATTGAATAAATGGTCACAACTTCACTATTAAGAACTAGTCTTCAACAGTATAAAATTTAACGATCTAAGTTGAAAAAAATAACGTTGAGATTTGATCTATTTACCGGGGAAAAAAATCATGACTGTAAATTACAAATACCCCTCGACATTTTTTTATTTGCAAATTTACATAATAGATGGGGGTTTTATTAAACCTCAACGCATCAGTCTAACAGTATCGTCTTCTTCTGTGTGAAGTGGGAGTTCAAGTCTTAGTGGGAAAAAATAGAAAACAAAAACCTCAAGTGTTTTCACTTCAGAAAGTTAACTGGTATTTTGGGTAATTAGAGCAAATTTAAGGAGGGTCTAACTTTGTAAATCATCCAAACAAACTGTCATAACTTACTTTTTTCTTTCTGCGTTCCTTGTCCCTAGATGTTGACACTGCATCCCGGACAAGCTTCATATATGAAGGAAGAATCTCTTTAGGCACCGAACTTACAACCCTCAACAATGCTTCCCAAGCAACCTGTGGAAAACAACATAAGGTGAAAACTCAAACTTATATAGAAAACAAGAGCCCTGCTTCTTTTTTTATTTACCGCAACTGTAGCAGAATCCGAGTCGCTAAGCAAAATGATCAACGTAGATATCATGTTTGGGGCTTCATCAACCAGATACAATTTGCTATTTTGGAAGAAATAGCCAATCAGGTACGAAGAACTTCTTCTTATTGAAGCCTGTGAATGAATAAGCATTGAATTAGAGTTTCTATATCTTAGCTAAATACTCATTATGCTGACCCAGGGGTGAGTTTGACAATATCACAAGGTCAAGTAAATATAAATCCTGCCTGACTATCAGCGATGCCTTTTAGAAGCTCTGATATCAAAGATTCAGTGCCGTCCTCATCAATCACCAAGACAACCGTTTCTGCAGCCTTCTTTGATAATTGTTGAGCATCCTATAATTTCACAAAAAATACATAAGGCAAATGTAAAGTTAGGCATAAAAAAGCATCACTCACCGACAGAAACATAAACAAGGATATAAATGATATCATTAGACCAAAGTGGGTAATAACAATAAATGCATGAACTCTTATACTGTTCTACTAAGGTCTTTTCTGTGTCATAATGTGCTGTGAGTATGTGGTGTGTGAATGAGGCTATGGAAGATCAATCATTGTGGCAATACTAATTCCGGTAACCTTAGCGGCATAATCAGCTTGAATGGGCGCTAAGATGATTCCTACAATCGAGCAAGACATGCTCGAGAAATAGAAGAAACAGAGCAAAAAGTATAGAGAACAGATGGAACTAAAGAAAAACATCATAAATGAAAAATGGACCAATGCTTGAGATGTTGTAGGAGATCGAAGTTGGTTGATTATATTCCTGAAGGTTCCAAATTATGTATTTGAAAGATATGTTTCAGTTCAGACAACTGGATGATTTCAACATCTACCTTACGTTATACGTTGAGCTGAAATAGGATTGTTAGCCAAGTTTACAATTATTCGTGAATTCAACTCTTGGGATAAAATGCCAATTTAGAATTTTGAGTTGATTTTTATTGATTGAACCTAGAAGCAGAAGCAGCCCTGAATATGTATGAAATGAATATATATATATATGTGTGTGTGTGTGTGTGTGTGTGTGTGTGTGTGTGTGTGTGTGTGTTCGCGCGCGCGCGCAGCAGAGAGAGGGGTGTGTGTAGTCCCACATACCTCAGCACCATCACCCATCGTAGCCAGTAAAGCAGGAAGTATTGTACCAAGGTGGAAATCAAGACCAGATCCTGCAACCTCCGCTAGAGCTCCCAAAGCATGTGCGTTGAGGGCGCTGTAGGCAACCCAAAATATGTTGGTAAAAGACAGATTCTATCTAAATGAAAGGTTCAAAGCAATCTGCAAATTTTGTACGTACGACAATGGAAGTTGAACAAGCTTAGGGAGGATATGAGGTAGCACAGCAGTAGTCCTGACACTGTAATCAACAAGGATGGTTTAATACAACAGCTAAAAAAATGTGTTATATAGACCATATAGAAAGACTTAAAAACATACCTCAAGATTTGCTTGAGGCCATCAAGAGCATTATCAGAAGTCTGTTCATCTTCCAAAGCTTGAAGCAGTGTAGGAACAATTTCATCAATTGCTTGCAGTCCAGCACTCTATATTACCACAAGACAAAAGGAACCTCGATTTTAAGATTTTTATATATTTGGGGAGGACATCATTTTTCGAAGTACCTTGACAGGCATACCTTGTAAAGGGTACTGAATGCTAAGCCTGCAGACTCACGGACCTCGGGCGTGCTGTAAAAGTAGCATTCAAAAGGTCATCAATAACATATGTGCCACATTGTGTATGTTAATAACAAAAAATGATGACATACCTATCACAAAGAGCTGTTCGGATTGTTGGAATCAGCTCATCCATGAAAGTCAGCAACTGACTTTTACCAGCTGTAGCCATCACCTCACTCAGACCAGTGCAGACACCCTGCATGATTCGGCTAAGTTGTTAAAGAAGAAACACAAGATAGAAAACCAAAACAAAAACAAGCTAAACAAAGTCAGAATAACAAATGTTAAATGGGTTAGGCTCATCTCCAAAAGAGCTCAAGGAGAAAGGGCGCCCATTCCACATTAACAATCTAAGAGCCCAACAAATTGGGGACAAATGCAACTACTAAACCAACCATCGCCGCAAACCTGTTCTTAAACTATGTTAAATGGGTTTAGGTTGAAGGAGAGAGGGTGCATATTCCAAATTTCAACATGTTAGAGCCATACCAAGTGCGATGTGCTACAAATGCAACTACTAACAATATATCACAAATTCACAACAATCAATTTATTATTACTATTTGTTACAAAAGTTGCTTGCTTCTTAATACCTATAGTAGAAATTAAATAAGAACAGCAAAATATAGTTAACAGGAATCAAGGAAAGGGAAGAAAGACTCACTTGTCTTCGGCTTGGGTTTGAGTCACGAAGACCCTTCGACAAAATAGGAATAATTAGAGGAAGCACCCTTTCACCAAGCTTCCTAACAAGCTCACCCAATGACCGTCCAGCAACCTGAATACAATAGCAAAACAATTTGGATGTCAATAACGTGTTCACAATACTTCATTTCTTTAATAATCTCATTAGACTGCAGTGATGGATACCTGTCGCCTCTCCGAAGATGATGAAGCCAGAGAAGTGATTAATGTGTTCATCAACACTGGCATTATTTCCTTCAGAGTTTTCGGAGTGTTAGCAACTATAGTCTTCCATACATGCAATGCTGCCTGAATAGGTCACGAAGTTTCAATATTAAAATTCCAATACAGAATAGAAGAAAGCATAACCAATAGCTGAAGTCACAAATTATTTGGCATCACTTTACCTGGCGAACGACTAGGCTGACATCAGTACGAACCATGTATAAGGCAGCAAGAATTTCATTACGTTTATCTCTTCCAAGTACTTCAATAATAGCTCGGCCATGCGCTTCGGTACTAGAACCTTCATCATCACTTCCGCCTTCCAAAAGTGCTTTTCCAGATGTTCCAGCAACCTACATAAGATGGATGATAAGATATCCAGTAGCTTGTATGGGAGAAAGTGATCAGAAAGCAAGCAAAGTTTGCACCTTGAACAAAAGGTCGCCTAATAGTTCCACAGAGCTTTGCCGAATACGCCAATTATCATTGAATATACCATCTTCCACAGCAGGAAGGAGCAGCGGCAGAGATCTGACAAGATCAAAAGCAAAGGCCATTACAAAAGCAGTCTATCAGAACTTGTAACTAAAAGGGCAGCTAAACCAGTAAGAATACAGTCAACTAGCTAAAAAAAGTCATTGTTAAGTTTCTTCTCTTTCTGTTGTAAGAATCATATTGTCTGGCTAACAACACTATTTATTAATCACTACAGCGTACTTCTCAAGCCTATTTCATCCTAAATCATTCAGGAGACATCTATACAATCATATATATATATATATATATATATATATATATATATATATATATATATATATATATAAGATTGTAAGCAAATATGTGACAAATTTATCTCATAATGTCTGGATTGATAGCAGAAATCGGTTATTGATTGTTGTTAGTAGAATTCTTAAAATTTTCTTATAATTGTATGTATTATGTAAGCTTCATTTTCAATTCTCTCATTTATTGGTTCTCCAAGTTAAATATTTCAAGTGAATAGTATGAATGCAGGCCATCCATTTAACCTAAAACTAAGTCAACATGATGAAAGGGGAAGTATAATGTTCATAAGCACATACGTAGTTGCATAATGCTCAACCAGGACATGTCCAGCACTGAGTGCCGCATCTCGTACAGACTCATTCTCATCAGCAAGACCTGGAGGAAAACAATGCACAACATTACTAAATAATTCAAGTAAATACCACATGGCAAGCTGTGTGAGAAGAATTGACTGCCAGTAGGACCTACCATCTAAAATAGAAGGCAAAACTTGTTGCAAATACTTCTGGAACTGAACACCTAAAGACCTCGGCAGATACTGCATGAATGAAGCATAAAGGTAAATTTCATCAAATTATGCAACTCGAATGCAAAAATCAATAAACTCATATACTATTTAACCATATTCACCTTAAAAAGGGACAAGTAACCATCTCGAACTGAAGCCTTCGGATTGGAGCAGTTCCGAATAATGTCAGGTAGAAGGGCCTCAAAATATTCTGTTCCAAGTGCAGCCAGTACCTAGAGGAGGAAGGCAAAGCATAGTTCATTTTATTGTTCCCGAAACAGTTAAAATCCATTTGCCAATGTAGATTTCCAATATCTAAATCAAAAACCATTTCCATTTGTGTTTACAGGTCTATAGCGCCAGTCACAACCGAAAACATCAAAACAAGGAAACAGTTGCCCATATTGCAACTCTAAAATCTGAGTCATACACTTGCAGAGATTTGCTATTGAAGTCTAATATTAATTGAGAACATATTATATCAGCTAAAAAAAATTACTAGTGAGTATTGGCAAAATTGGCATTTTAAAAATTTATCTGTGCCTAAATAGTAACAAAACCAGTGATTAGAGATGTAGACCCACAACAGTGACAGGAACCCTTAAATACCCACGTTCAAAGGGTGTAAGGAAATTTCTGTTTAATGCTTCAAATTGAGAATAGGAAAGAGAAAATGAATTCTAGAGGATTCACCCAGGATATTCATACCTCACTCAGCCCTTGAGCAGCTCCAGACCGCTCAACATTACTACCATCCGACTTCAGAGCATCCAATAACCATTGGACAAGGTCTGGGAAGTTCTCTTCCCCCATTCCTCTTATAAGAGAACCAAGCGCTCTCGCAGCAACTGATCTAACTTCAGGAATTGGATCTACCAAGACCTATTATGTAAGAAAATAATAAGATTTTAATCTAAACTCAACCTTCTTAACTGCTGTCTACTGTAGTCATTGATAAAAGGGTACCTTTTTCACTTCAGGGAGAAGCAAACCTATGTAAGGAATCATATCCTTTGGTTCTGTAACTAATGAACACATGTTTCCTGCTATTTGTGCAGCTTTCTTCTTTGTCTCAGCACTTCTTTCTCTAAGACCTCTGTGGACTATGGGAACCAAAAGTGCAAGAGAAGGAGCATCTACAGTATTTATGAATGTTGTCTGCAATAGTAAGAAGCCATTAACAACACCTAACTTAAATGCAATTCATACAACCATGAAAATATGAATACAGTTAATGTTTTACCTGGAGAAGAATATCAAGAGAATACTTTGTATAATCATTGGGATCTGTGAGACCCATCAAAAGTGTAGGGACGAGAGCAGATATTTCTGGATTTTTAATCACACTTCCAACCTAATTGAAAGGTTACAGTCATAAAAAAAATGCTAAATACAGATGCAGTAATTTAAACTTCAATAATATTCATTTTACCTGCTGAAGGGCTGTTTGCGCAGCTGACTGAACTTTAGGGTGAGTATCCGTAAGGACCTGCGGTACAATCAAGAAAACAGGTAAAAGATATTAGCCCATAAACTTTCAAATGTACTAGTATCAAAGAGAAAGACTAAGAAAAAGTGTAGAAATTTGTTGTTACAGCACAAACCTCAGTCAACTTTGGAACAATCTTGGGAAGACATTGAGACAGTTGCTGTGGAGCACAGAAAGCCATGGCACCTAGTAGCTGTACACTGCTTTGCTTTGTTCTCCAAGCTTTATCGTCAAGGCCCTGAGATGTAAGTAAACACGAAGGATAGAGCCAACATATACCTCAGTTTTATCAAAACAACTTAAGTTGCGAGATACAATCATTTTGAAGGTAGAAAAAGACAGATAACAAGGGTCAAATTTCAAGGTTTTTTCCTTAGCAAGTCAACTGAAAACAGATGGATTTAGGTAGCTAACAGTTCAGTTACACTTGTAAATCCGTATTCCATATGACCAAGCAAATTCTCTGTTTTGACCTATGTGAGTCGGGATTCTATAAACAAACGGCAGAAAACGAATCTCAAGCAGTTTCTGATTTAGTAATATCAAATTCATTAAAGAGATCAGTATCCAAAGATTAAGACCTTTAAGAGGGATGGAAGAACAAGTTTGACCCCATGAGCACTAAGTTGAGACATCATTGCACGAGATGCACCTTCAGCGGCGTCTCGAACAGCAGCGACTGGATCGGAGAAGGAAACCAGGAGAAGGGGCAACAGTTGGATCACATATCTGAAAATAAAAATATGGGAGAGGGGAGTTCCTGTCACATTCTATCAGGATTAGGTCTTTCAGATGATAATCTCTATACACTTACGGTTCAAATAATCTTCCCAGCTTTTCGCAGAAACACTCAAATGCCAGCAAAGCTCCTTCTCGGCTTTTGGCAGAACTTCTGTAATACAAATAACTAGCTAGTAAATTTTCACTGATTCACAAATCCTGCTAAGGTGAATAAGTTCCATCATCAATACGAAAAGAATTATCAAAGATGATAAAGGAGCACCGAAACCAGAATGATATGCGCATGTCTCTGCATTTATGTATAAACGAAGAGGAAAAACAAAAACCCAACTATCATCTGCTATGAAAGTTTGTAATTGGATATATTTGTAAGAGGTATCCTTGTATATCAAGAAACTCTGGTGGCGGTTTTCATTACAGGAGGTCCCTGTAAGGTAACTGTGTGTTGGACAAACCTTACAGGAGGTCCCTGTAACTAATTCACATTAAATAAAATATTTTTCATATTGGAATTCTTTAGAAAATTTTAGCAATATAAACTTGAATATTGAATACATTGAAATTGTTAGAACGCATGGTCCTTAAAAAATGGGTATTACTAACAGATAAAACAGGAATATAGAAACAAACGAGTATAATAAGATTTACGTAAATGAGAACATTTCCTTTATAGACCATCCACACAAAGTATGAAAAATTATCAAGTCTACGTTGTTTTAGAAAATGCTATTTGCGGTCACAAAATTGCTATTCGCGGTTTCTAACAAAACCCCCCAAAACTTTTAAAAATATCAAAACCCCCCCCCAAAACTACAAATAGCAAAAAAAAAGAAAAAAAAAAATCGAAAATTCGAAATCAAGCTTGAAGAAGGGTTGGGCTTCGATTTTTTGATGTAATTTCGACTCTTTTATGTGTAATATGCATTGGGTAGGTCGATTACGGGACCAATTTCATGTTAAAAAGCCCTACAAATCGATTTGTAGGGCTTTTTTTTTTCGCAAAAAATGGTTCCGGGCGTTCGTACACGCCTTGGGCGCCCATCTTGGGCGTTCGACCATTTAAAAAAAAAAAAAAAAAAAAAAAAAAAAAAATTTTGCACTGGACGCCCAACTCGGGCGCCCAAATGCAGCTTGCACGCCCAACTTGGGCGTGCACTGCATAAATGGGCGCCCAAGTTGGGCTTTTACGCGTTTTGGGGGGGTTTTTGGATTGTTTTGGAAAGTTTTGGGGGTTTTAGTGTAATAAAATATTTTTTTGGGGGGTTTTGTTGAAAACCGCAAATAGCAATTTTCAAACCGCAAAAAGCAATTCCCGTTGTTTTTCATCATGGGTGTGGTTTATAAATCTGATGATTAGAATGGCAACTCATGCAAAGCCACATGTTAAGCAAAAAGGTACATAAAAGATCAAAATTTGATTTTTTTTTAAGTAATATCGGCCTCCATAAGATATATAGTTAGAAACACCAGCAAATAGAAATTTCACAACTTCAGATTTGATAATATCAAACCGATATTGCAATAAAGATATTCTACTGCTGAACAAGATAAAAATTGACATGAAAACAGACCTGTCTGAAAGACCATCACGCAAGGTTATCATAACATTATACTTCTTCAAAGACGATATTCTAAATCCTTTAACCACTCCAGCTAGTCCAAATGCTGCTCCGCGACGCTCACCGTATTTGTCATTCTTCATCAGCTGACCAAGCAGTCTGGAAATCAGAGCTGCTGCTTCTTCCTGGTTACATATTACACCATAAGTTTAAATTACTCAAGAAAAGGTAAATAAACCAAAGGACAGGAGAGATCAAATCAGTAACAGAGACACAATAGGTGAATAGAGAACACAAATTTCAGATAAATCTCATAAGAGCCAACTACAGAAACTGAGCTAGAAGTATTCAATCTAATAATATATATGGGCACAACTCATTTTTTCGGGGTCTTATTTTTCAAAACCGGCCCAAAAAGTTTCACATTCCAATATAAATATTTCATAATGCACAACATAGTGTGGAAAGGGTCATAGTTCATAAAAATAGCAACAATTACTCTAGCCAGAGACTTAGGCTGAAATAGCAGTGTACCTCCTTTGATTGCATTAACGGGGAAAGGCAGGTGGAAACTGCTCGCTGTACAGCCTCAGAAGGAGTGTTCAACACTTCCAACAACTTCTCCACAACAGTATGAACTTTTGGGTCATCCTGATATACGAGACAAATCCAAGAAAAATATTAGGGGTACATGTAGTTTATTCTGAGACAGCTTCTATAAGGAAAGGCTAAGACCTTTGATAAATGCTTTGCCAATGCTCCTGTGAAGACAACCACACCTTCACGTACCAAATCGTATTTTTCCTCATCTGATGCCTGCAAAAGAATTTCATAGATAACAACCAGAAATCAAACTAAATTTCATTAAGTTGATTTCACGACTCCGAAGGGCCTGAGAAAAATTACATAATAGCACAAATACAAACGTTTAAAATAAAATGAGAAATAAAATATCTAGACAGTTTCAAAGTTAAAATCCTATAGCAAGAGAAAAGAAATAGATGATAGGCAAGCATGAATGATTAGGAAGGCCAATGACCTTTTTGTTCAAGAAATTCTCGAATATTGGAAATAGCAAAGAAACATTATCTCTTCCATGCTTGTCAATAATCATAATACCAGCATCAACCATTCGTCCTCGAACATCCGCATTGGGATCAGCCTAGAGTCAAAAGGTTCACAGACCAAGTTTAGTCAGATCGCAAAGAACAAAATTTAATCAAAAATTTTATTAGACCATATAAGTGGAATTCCATATAGCACAATAACATTCCAAATAAGTGATATTACCAAAGCTCGTGATATCAAAAATGTCATCACAACAGGAAGATCTTTGGTTCGAAGAACATCTGACACGCAAAGTAAAGCCAAAGCAATTCCTTGTCTACCAAGCCAACCAGCATCAATGTTCTCCTCACCAAATCCAACATCACGGAGGTATAAAGAAAACAAAGTCGACAGAGATTCCTGAATTATCACCGTCAGAATATGTGAAAACCAAATTGTCATTTTTATCATACGTTAGAAAGTTGAATTAGTATTTTACCTGTATTGTATCAGGATTTTCATCCAAAGCAGCTGCGAGTGCCTCTGCTGCAGCAACTCGAACATTATAGTTAACATGCGACAGTGCTTTAAAAAGCCCAGAGTAATCGGTACCAAAGTCATAACGGTAACAATCCCATACATCCTCAGCCACTTCCACAACTGACTGAACCGAAGAAGTACAAATTGAGACCTTACTATTAGGTGTCTTTAATCTTTGAACAAATAACAAAAGAAATTCAGCAACATTAACTTTGTTAATTTGTCTTAGTGATGGGTAATGCCTCAAAACTTCTAGCAAAATGATACAAATGATATTTCGTTTGAAATTGAGGTTCATCGAAGATCCTCAACGTTTTCCAATATGAATTTGAGTTGATCCAAGTAAGATACCATTTTAAGTTTACCCTGTCTCCTTTTTTTTCTATTTCCAGGAATCAGAAAAGAGTCATGGAACAATTGTTGTCTCGGTAATCATCACACATAGCACAAACAAACATAAGACAAAAGGAAGATTATTGTATCTAATCCATGATAGAGCAGATACTCTTACACATCTCATACTACAAAACCAATCAATAAAAGGAAGAGGAATCAAGCCACTGCCCTCAACATGTTAATCACTCTTTGTCAAATGTGAGCTACTGGGATGCAGTAGATATCTAAATTACAACACAGTTCCAGAACCACAAAATAAACACTCTGGCTTGATTGAATAGTAACTCTTCCCGATAAATGCCACATAGTCCATAATATATCACGTCTACGAGATATAACAGATGAGCATAAATTGAAGTATAGATCCATTAATATATTATGAGAAATAAAAATCAACACCTTTTCTGGGTCATGCAAAGCAAGCCATATGCGTGTCGCAATCTCAACATCTTGGGGAATCGAACAATTGGAGACAGCAGGAATGCACTTTACAGCACTTAAACAAGCTATTCTAACATGAATGTCTTTAGCATAAACGCCTGATAAAGCCTGTCCAAAAAGAAAGTGAAATAATATGAGCATAAAGGTCATAGAGAGACAGACTGTCAAGTGAATTAACAACAAGTGAAGCCATACAGGTGCTACTTCATCGGGTCGTAGACCCAGACACAACTCATTCAATGTTGGGCCAACAGATCTTTTGTATGCAGGAACTACACCTAGAACATAGTACAAAACCTGCAAAGTATAAGACATGTAACATAAGAACCACAAAATTGACTGACAAGCATGCAGTAAAATGTGCTACTAAAATCAAGGTCGTAACTGATAGCATTTGAATCCTTGGGAGAGGTAAAATAGGATCCATGTGCAAGAAAAGTATCTGGAGAATATCATCATGAAGACCTGTCTTCTTAGGAGAAAGCAGTATCCTCTCAATTACCTGCGCAAAAAATTGAAAGACTATAGAACCTATTGAAAATCATGAACATAAGAGTTAAAAATAAAGAAAGATTTGGAATTATTTACCGGAAAAATAAATGTAAATGAATCAACAGGAAGAGGTCCAGATTTGCAAGAAATGGTTAGGCCACTGAGTAAACGTTCAAAAAGACCCAAAGATGGTCCTCCATTTGCTTCCCCTTCGCCTACAGATGGAAATAACTCCCACAAGACACTAGTTTCTTCTATGGCAATCAGTCGTAAAGCAGTTGCAATCTCAAGAGCCCAATTGCAAAGAGGGTCGACAGTACATTTTGAAAGTTTCACCAACGTCTCGAACGCAGCATCACCAACGATTGGCGAACCAAGTAAAGGATTGACGAACTTAACCTAAAATAGGAGATAATAATAGAAAATAGTTCGTCACAAAAGCAGTTATAAATTCTTAAAGCTGCCAGACTAGGTGAATTTATGCATATTAACAAATTATGATGATAAATTATGTAGAAAATGTTAAACAGAAGATCCTAGTTGGCCACTAACGACTTTGTGTTTGAGTTAAGATGGGACATTATGTTGCATGCATACCCACATGTATCCAACAGTTGTTGGAGTATCATGGCACACAGGAGTCAGAAAAAAATAGCTGACATAAGAAGAGTATCCTTTACTCCCTATAAATTATTTTAAGAGGTGTTGAAAGAAAATTAATCGGAGATGCTACGATCAGCATCATATGTTTCCATAAAATCTTTCATAAATCATGCCCACTACTGAAACAAAACAAGCTAAATACTTCAGATAAACGATATCATTGACAGTGTAACTATCAGTTCAGCTAGAGCTAGTATAAGTATCTATCGAAAAAACATGCCAATAAAAATGAAAAAACAAACAAGAACAAGAACTAACCGAAGAAGGAAGTTGGCTATGTGTAAATACGGGATTAGCTAAAGCCATTTCTCCCAAACCTTTGAGCATCAATGAAACATTCTGCTGAATTGACATGACCTTCTCACGAATGTGACTCTCTTCTCTAAGCTGCACTTCACGAGCTTCTTCTTTTGCTGTTTTTGTCTTCTCTAGAAATATTAAACGAAATAAAGACAGTTACATATAAATTCAATTCAGGAGCAAGTGAATCTCAAATAAGTAGAACATGAGTAACTTGCCAGTTTTCTTTATTGATTTTGCGGCATCTTTTTTCCCAGCACCAGCAACCTCTTTATTGGTTACATCACGCCTTGTAGAATGATTTGAGCTGACAACTGAGTGATTAGAGCTAACCTGATCCTGAACCCATGCATGTCTAAGTTATGAAACACAACATAAACGTTCTTATATTTCTCAGTGACAAGGTTCCATCATATTACCATGTCATCATCGTTATCATAAAGTCGAAAACGCCCTTTTGCTTGCCTCACATTCTTGGGCTTAACAGACTCCGCAATATAAACACCTTGCTCAGTTGAAAGCATTCCTTCAGGAGTACGAAAAATCTGTACATAACGATTTCATTCACTAATCAGGCATGCCTTAAAGTCACAGAACTAGCATTACCACAAAAATAATGCAATGCAATAACACCAGACTTTGCAGAAATAAGCTAATTTGGGATACTTCAGCACATAAAAAAAGAAACCAAACATAATCAGAGCCCAGAGACAACTGGTTACTGCATGAATGCCCAACAACAGAAACACTAAACCGTCTGTGCAACCATTCAAAGCATTCAAACATACTGACAACATGAAACAATGAGTAGCATTGCAATGAGAGCTAGAAAAATATAGATGTATTTCCTCTATCATGCATAAAACTCCTCTAGGATGTTTAGTGGTTCAATCAATAATACTCTATCACCAAAAATATTTGCAGGCCATTTTGTTGTTTCCTTGATGATTATACATGGCTCTTAAGTTTATGCACGAAACTTGCTAGAGAAATCTGATATGAGCCACCGAGTTCTGTAGGTGTAAACTGTAAAGCATCAAATGTAATGGCCTATCTTTGTCTGATTATAAAACAGAAGAGACACAAGCAGCATATTATGAATTTTGTTCTTTTTTTCCTAAAAGGAGGAGGATAGTTACAAGTTCCCTAATTCCCCTCCGAGTGACTCGAACCCATTACCAAAACCCACTTCAAGATCAAAATTTAGCACTAACCTATGTTACTAATTTTTGGAGCAAAACAATGCAGAAACTACAGACATGAGCTCTCCGAATCAAAGCACATATAAAGCGAGACTACTCTCATCACTTGCATCCAACCCGACTAGTACTGACGCAATTTTATGAACATTAAAATAGCCATGCCCATGCAAAAGGAAAAAAACAAAAACAGCACAGATACCCATTGTTTCGGTTAAGATTAAAGGAATAAAAAAAACTGACAACCAGAAGACACAAAGATGATTTCTACTGTGTGATGATAGTCTAATACAAACAAAATTAATAAAACACTAAATTTGAACTTTTTGTAACTAAACTAATGAAGTGGTAAGTCATAGATTGACCTGAATATCAGTTTCTGAGAGTTTGTCATGCGCCATACGATCTGGAAGGTTGATGAAGTGCTGCAGAAGTAATTACATAGTAAGAGCCACACAAACAAATTAAACCATGTTCATGAAACTACTAGAGAGGAACAGGTGTTCCAAACCTTTTCAAACTGTGCGTACGTATCTCCTGGCATAATAGACATCATAGTTGACAAGGAATTTATAGCCGCTTCTTGTTCCAGGTAATTAGGATTCATCAATCCCTTCGATCCTAATAAGCCCTTCATGAACATAACACAACTTTACAAAAGATATAACATATCTGCTGCGATTCTCACAAGAAAACATCCATGTCTATGCCTTCCTTTATCAAAAATAAGACAATAATGGAAGTTTTCTATGAGTTCACTGAAAAGTAAATATTTGCATCTTCGCGTTATCTTATTATTAATAAAAAGTCCATAATGGGGGTTTCCATACTAACAAAATCTCCAGTTCTTTCAAATTCTTTAATTTAATCATCAACCAAATTAGTAGACAAATTTTAACTTCATTGAATTACTGAGGCCAAAAAAAAGGTAAGCGAACAAACCAGAAAAGAAGATGCAAGGATAATGACAAAATAAAAGGTATATTAGCAGAATACTAGTACAAGCAAAGAATATAGAGGGTCTAATAGACTACTACTAATCCCACAACACTAAAATTATTTGAAAGCAAATTCGAAGCTGCAAATTATAACTATGAAAAGTGACAAGGCAAAAGTTATTACATTTCAAGTGAGAAAAAAATGAAACATTCTCTCAGGAAAAACTAATAGTTCCAACTTCAGATGCAATTACCTCGCATAATTTGGCAACATTAGCAGTAACAAGACCAATCACATCAAAGCCCAACTTCTGCAAACATTTCCGCACCCTCTGGAGAAAAAAGGAAAGACCATGAGCAGAATGATAGAGTAAATGATGACGCATACATCATAAATGCGGGAAAAAATATTGACCCTGAGAATTAACAAACTTAAATACACTCTACTAGTTGAATCCAAAAGCAATGAGAAACCTATTTGTATTTCAATGTCTTAAGATGTAAATTTTATTACCCCCTAACAAGGGAAGACGAGCATCTCTTAATGCCAAAAATATTTGATACTAAAATAGGTTGAATACTAATTGTTGCAGAAGAAAATTTCAGTGTCCGGGACAAGCAAGACCAGCAAAAAATCTTCTGTTGAAAATCTCATAAATGTAAAACATACCCTCCAAACTGCGTCTTTTTTATGAGTCCCGACAATATGCGGGTGATGTGAGCAAAACAGGAGCTGCAAACAAGCATCCGGTGTGCTAGCTGAAACGGCAGATGCAAGTACAACTAATGCCTTCACCAAAACCTCAACTGGTGGAAGGAATGGAACTTGAGAATCTAACACATTGTCTGTATCACTGAATACCAAAAGTATGAAAAAAAACATTTTCAGTTAATAAGTAAATGAACATGATTAAAGCAAGATATGTAAAGCTAGAGCGAAGCAACTCAATATGGTAAAGTGGAAGTTACTTGATTGTGAATTACCATACAGGAAACAACCAGAAGATATCAATAACACAGCAATTTAAAAGGAACAATTGTTTTTAACGACGTAACCCGCAAAATCATAACAGTCAACTGGCTGAAAAACACCCTAAGACACAAAAGGCAGAAAACATGCCAGCATACACAGACCTTTAATTATATAATACTTAGTACTAGTGAATCCAAGGCCCATTAAATTAAAGCAGACAAGCCTGCAAATAACCTTGAATATATAGCATTTGCCATTAAACTTTCAGGTTGCCACTAAGTTTAAAA